>NW_027597172.1:0-96720 GCF_964194155.1 Cetorhinus maximus | reverse complement strand
CGAGGCCGGCTCCAATGGCAAAGAGGTGCTGGACGGTGGGCACCCAAAGGGGAAGGCGGGCGGCTGCCAGGGAGGGAGGGAGGGAGGCGGGGGTGGGGGTGGGGGGGTGGGGAGGGAGGGAGTCACTCACACTGGGCAAAGACGTGTAAATAACTGGCTTAAAATAAAGAAATGTTTTTTTTTCTGCTCTCTCTCTCTCTCTCTCTCTCTCTCTCTCTCCCCCCCACCCCCTCCATCTCCTTTCTCACCCACCAGGACTTTTTGCTGTCGCCCGCTCTTGGACCTATTCACCCTCTCTCTCTCCCGGAATTAGCTCAGAATTTGTTTGGGGGTGGGGGGGGTGGTGGGGGGTGTGAGGGGTGTGAGGGGTGGGTGGGTGTGAGGGGTGTGAGGGGGTGGGTGGGTGTGAGGGGTGTGAGGGGGTGGGTGGAAAGACACATTGGCCAAGGCAGCATGGGGAACTCCCCCCGCTCCCCTTTGAAACCGGCGCCATCAGGATCCGGTCCCAGGCAGACTTCACACGAAGGTAAAAGCAAAAAACAAAAAACACACACACGCTGCGGATGCTGGAAATGCAAAACAAAAACATCAATAAAAACAGCTGGAAAAGCTCAGCAGGTCGGGCAGCATCTGCGGAGAGGGACTCAGTTAACGTTTCGAGTCCGAATGACCCTTCAACAGAACTCAGGAATAATAGAAGAGAGGTGAAATATAAGGTGGATTAAGGGAGGGTGGGACAGGTAGAGCTGGATAGAGGGCCAGCGATAGGCAGTTGGACGTCTCGCCCGAGAGAGAGGCAGTGCTGTGCTCCCTCGGCCCTGTCCTGTCTCTCCACCCCCCCCTCCGTGCCCGGTGCACAGGTCCTTGAAGCGGTGACCCGGAGCCGGGGTGGGGGGGGTGGGGGGGGGCGTCGATGGGAGCCACGCCCAAGCCTCACCGTTTCGGGGGCAGAGGCGTGCTGAAAGAGGTGGATAGTCTTGAGGGTGGGGGGGTTGGGGGGTGGGGTTGCAAAGAAAGTGAGACAGGGAAATCCCAGGGCTCGGAGGTGAGGTGGCGGGTGGGTTGCGGTGGGAGGGGGGTGGGGGTGGGGGTGGGGGTGGTGCGCCAGGCAGCTGAAGGCACGGCCGCCGATGGTGGAGCGGCTGAAAAGAAAATCGGGGGGAACTCCCGATCGGCCGGGGGTTTGGAGGAGCGCGGAGATCCTCGGGTGCTGAGGGTGATTACAGAGATAGGGAGGGAGGGAGGGGGTTGTGGGGTGGTTGGGGAATGGAGGGATTTGAAAGCAAGGATGAGAATCTTAAAACCCGAGCGCGTCAAGACCAGGAGCCAAGGTCAGTCAACGAGCGCTGGGGAGGTGGGAGGGGGGCGGGATGTTGAGCTCGGGGTCACTCGGTAGAAGGCGGGCGGTCGCCCAGAGACGTGACACGGGAGATGGCGAACCGGAACCTTCCGCCCAAAAAAAATGGGCGGCGGAAGCCGACTGTAACCGTGACTTTCAAAGGGGGGGGGGTGCAGATGGCTAGACCTCGGAAAGGGAATAGGAATTGCAGGACTGTGGCCCAGGGAAAGGGCTCAAATCCCAACAGCGACAGGCCACATTCCCGGGAAGCTCGGCGTGTGGGCAGGTCCCGCTCGTCCGCCGCTCTGCGCGATTACAGACCCCTTTGGGGCATGAGAAAGGAATAGGATCTGGCCATTCAGCCCATCAAGCCTGGCATCAAAGTTTGAGCGCCCCCCACCACTACAGGAACCTCTGAGCAACTGCAAGGGGGGGGGGCCCTTCCCACCCTCCCTCCCGGTGCTTGCTGGGTGCTGTAGTCCTGTTGGGTGTTGGAAGGGCTGATGTCAACCAGCCGGCGGACTACAAGTCCCAGAATGCAGAGCGCACCCACATCAGCCAGGGGAGGCTCACCAGGGAGCATGCGCCATCCGTCCAACCACACTCCTCACCCTGGCCCCGGGTGGTGCGCCACTGGGCATGGGTAGTAAGGGCCGCTGCTTCCCACCTGCCTGCCTTCGAACGTCAAAATGCAGCGAGCACCACGTGAGACCTCCGGAGAGAAAGTTCCACTGATCAGAGCTCAGAGCTGTACACAGTCTGTGTACAAGGAGAGGGGAATGTACATTAGCTCAGAGCTGTAGGGTGCACACAGTCTGTGTACAGGAGAGGGAATGTAAATTAGCTCAGGGCTGTAGGGTGGGAGAAAGTCTGTATACAGGGAGAAGGGAATGTACATTAGCTCAGTGCTGTAGGGTCAGAGTATGTGTGTATGATAGGGTTTTGGAGTGTCTGTGTGCGTATGAGAGGGTGATGCAGTGTGTGTCTGTATGAGAGGGTGATGCAGTGTGTGTGCGAGAGGGTGATGGAGAGTGTATGTGTGTATGAGAGGGTGATGGAGTGTGTGTGTGTGTATGAAAGAGTGATGGAGTGTGTGTGGGTATCAGAGGGTGATGGACTGTGTGTAGGAGAGGGTGATGGAGAGTGTGTGTGTGTATGAGAGCGTGATGGAGTGTGTGTTTGTGTATGAGAGGGTGAAGGAGTGTGTGTGTATGAGAGGGTGATGGAGTGTGTGTGTGTATGAGAGGGTGATGGAGTATGTGTGTGTGTAAGAGAGGGTGATGGATTGTGTGTTTGTGTGTGTATGAGAGGGTGTTGAAGTGTGTGTGTGTATGAGAGGGTGATGAAGTGTGTGTGTGTGTGTATGTATGAGAGGGGGATGGAGTGTGTGTGTGTATGAGAGGGTGATGAAGTGTGTGTGTATGTATGAGAGGGGGATGGAGTGTGTGTGTGTATGAGAGGGTGATGAAGTGTGTGTGTATGTATGAGAGGGGGATGGAGTGTGTGTGTGTGTGTGTATGAGAGGGTGTTGAAGTGTGTGTGTGTATGAGAGGGTGATGTAGTGTGTGTGTGTGTGTGTGTATGAGAGGGTGATGGAGTGTGTGTGTGTATGAGAGGGTGATGTAGTGTGTGTGTGTCTGTGTATGAGAGGGTGATGGAGTGTGTGTGTGTATGAGAGGGTGATGTAGTGTGTGTTTGTGTGTGTGTGTGTGTGAGAAGGGGATGGAGTGTGTGTGTGTGTATGAGAGGGTGATGGAGTATGTGTGTGTGTTTGTGTGTATGAGAGGGTGATAGAGTGTATGTGTGTGTCAGAGAGGATGGTGGAGTGTGTGTGTTTGTGTGTATGAGAGGGTGATGGACTGTGTGTTTGTGTGTGTGTGTATGAGAGGGGGATGGAGTGTGTGTGTGTGTGTGTATGAGAGGGAAATGGAGTGTGTGTGTATGTATGATAGGGGGATGGAGTGTGTGTGTGTATGAGAGGGTGATGGAGTGTGTGTGTATGTATGAGAGGGGGATGAAGTGTGTGTGTGTATGAGAGGGTGATGAAGTGTGTGTGTATGTATGAGACGGGGATGGAGTGTGTGTGTGTGTGTATGAGAGGGTGGTGGAGTGTGTGTTTGTGTGTATGAGAGGGTGAAGTAGCGTGATTTTGTGTATGAGAGGGTGATGGAGTGTGTGTGTGTATGAGAGGGTGATGGAGTGTGTGTGTGTGTGTATGAGAGGGGGATGGAGTGTGTGTGTGTGTGTATGAGAGGGGGATGGAGTGTGTGTGTGTGTGTATGAGAGGGTGACGGAGTGTGTGTGTGTATATGTATGAGAGGGGGATATATTGTGTGTGTGTGTGTATGAGAGGGTGATGGAGTGTGTGTTTGTGTGTGTGTGTATGAGAGGGTGATGGAATGTGTGTTTGTGTAGGTGTGTATGAGAAGGGGATGGAGTGTGTGTGTGTGTGTGTGTATGAGGGTGATGAAGTGTGTGTGTATGTATGAGAGGGTGATGGAGTGTGTATGCGTGTGTGTGTGAGAGGGTGATGAAATGTGTGTGTATGTATGAGAGGGGGATGGAGTGTGTGTTTGTGTGTGTATGAGAGGGTGATGGAGAGTGTGTGTGTGTGTGAGAGGGTGATGGAGTATGTGTGTATGTATGAGAGGGGCATGGAGTATCTGTGTGTGTGTATGAGAGGGGGATGGAGTGTGTGTGTGTATGAGAGGGTGATGGAGTGTGTGTTTGTGTGTGTGTGTATGAGAGGGTGATGGAGTGTGTGTGTATGTATGAGAGGGGGATGGGGTGTGTGTGTGTGTGTGTGAATGAGAGGGTGAAGGAGTGTGTGTTTGTGTGTGTGCGTGTATGAGAGGGTGATGGAGTGTGTCTGTGTGTATGAGAGGGTGAAGCAGTGTGATTTTGTGTATGAGAGGGTGATGGAGTGTGTGTGTGTGTGTGTGTATGAGAGGGTGATGGAGTGTGTGTGTGTGTGTGTATGAGAGGGTGATGGAGTGTGTGTGTGTGTATGAGAGGGTGATGGAGTGTGTGTGTGTGTATGAGAGGATGACGGAGTGTGTGTGTGTTTGTGTGTATGAGAAGGGGATGGAGTGTGTGTGTGTATGAGAGGGTGATGGAGTGTGTGTCTATGTATGAGAGGGTGATGGAGTGTGTGTCTATGTATGAGAGGAGGATAGAGTGTGTGTGTGTGTGTATGAGAGGGTGATGGAGTGTGTGTCTATGTATGAGAGGGGGATGAAATGTGTGTGTGTGTGTGTGTGTGTATGAGAGGGGGATGGAGTGTGTGTGTGTGTGTTTATGAGAGGGTGAAGGAGTGTGTGTTTGTGTGTGTGCGTGTATGAGAGGGTGATGGAGTGTGTCTGTGTGTATGAGAGGGTGAAGTAGTGTGATTTTGTGTATGAGAGGGTGATGGAGTGTGTGTGTGTGTGTGTATGAGAGGGTGATGGAGTGTGTGTGTGTGTGTGTGTGTATGAGAGGGTGATGGAGTGTGTGTGTGTGTATGAGAGGGTGATGCAGTGTGTGTGTGTGTATGAGAGGGTGACGGAGTGTGTGTGTGTTTGTGTGTATGAGAAGGGGATGGAGTGTGTGTGTGTATGAGAGGGTGATGGAGTGTGTGTCTATGTATGAGAGGGGGATGGAGTGTGTGTCTATGTATAAGAGGGGGATGGAGTGTGTGTGTGTGTGTATGAGAGGGTGATGGAGTGTGTGTCTATGTATGAGAGGGGGATGAAGTGTGTGTGTGTGTGTGTGTGTGTGTATGAGAAGGGGATGGAGTGAGTGTGTGTGTGTGTGTATGAGAGGGTGAAGGAGTGTGTGTGTGTATGAGAGGGCGATGGAGTGTGTGTCTATGTATGAGAGGGGGATGGAGTGTGTGTCTATGTATGAGAGGGGGATGGAGTGTGTGTGTGTGTGGGTATGAGAGGGTGATGGAGTGTGTGTGTGTATGAGAGGGTGATGGAGTGTGTGTGTGTGTGTGTGTGTGTGTGTATGAGAGGGTGATGGAGTGTGTGTGTGTGTATGAGAGGGTGATGGAGTGTGTGTGTATGTATGAGAGGGGGATGGAATGTGTGTGATTGTATGAGAGGGTGATGGAGTGTGTGTGTGTATGAGAGGGTGATGGAGTGTGTGTGTGTGTGTGTGTGAGAGGGTGATGAAGTGTGTGTATATGTATGAGAGGGGGATGGAGTGTGTGTGTGTGTGTGTGTGTGTATGAGAGTTTGATGGAGTGTGTGTGTGTATGAGAGGGTGATGGAGTGTGTGCGTGTGTGTGTGTGTGTGTGTGTATGAGAGGGTGATGAAGTGTGTGCGTGTATGAGAGGGTGATGGAGTGTGTGTGTGTGTGTGTGTGTATGAGAGGGTGATGAAGTGTGTGTGCGTGTATATGAGAGGGTGATGAAGTGTATGTGTATGTATGAGAGGGGGATGGAGTGTGTGTGTGTATGAGAGGGTGATGAAGTGTGTGTGTATGTATGAGAGGGGGATGGAGTTTGTGTGTGTGTATGAGAGGGTGATGGAGTGTGTGTGTGTGTCTGAGAGGATGGTGGAGTGTGTGTGTTTGTGTGTATGAGAGGGTGATGGATTGTGTGTGTATGAGAGGGTGATGGATTGTGTGTTTGTGGGTGTGTGAATGAGAGGGTGATGGAGTGGGTGTGTCTGTGTGAGAGGTTGATTGATTGTGCGTGTGTGTGTGTATGAGAGGGTGATGGAGTGTATGTGTGTGTCTGAGAGGATGGTGGAGTGTGTGTGTTTGTGTGTATGAGAGGGTGATGGATTGTGTGTGTATGAGAGGGTGATGGATTGTGTGTTTGTGGGTGTGTGAATGAGAGGGTGATGGAGTGGGTGTGTCTGTGTGAGAGGTTGATTGATTGTGCGTGTGTGTGTGTATGAGAGGGTGATGGTTTGTGTGTGTGTGTGTGTGTGTGTGTATGAGAGGGTGATGAAGTGTGTGTGTGTATGAGTCTATGTATGAGAGGGAGATGGAGTGTGCGTGTGTGTGTTTATGAGAGGGTGATGGAGTGTTTGTCTATGTATGAGAGGGGGATGGAGTGTGTGTCTATGTATGAGAGGGGGATGGAGTGTGTGTGTGTGTGTATGAGAGAGTGATGGAGTGTGTGTGTATGAGAGGGTGATGGAGAGTGTGTGTGTGTGTGTGTGTATGAGAGGGTGATGGAGCGTGTGTGTGTGTGTGTTTGAGAGGGTGATGGAGTGTGTGTGTGTGTATGAGAGGGTGACGGAGTGTGTGTGTGTATGTGTGTATAAGAGGGTGATGGAGTGTGTGTCTATGTATGAGAGGGGGATGGAGTGTGTGCCTATGTGTGAGAGGGGGATGGAGTGTGTGTGTGTGTGTTTATGAGAGGGTGATGGAGTGTGTGTGTGTATGAGAGGGTGATGGAGTGTGTGTCTATGTATGAGAGGGGGATGGAGTGTGTGAGTGTGTGTGTATGAGAAGCGGATGGAGTGTGTGTGTGTGTGTGTATGAGAGGGTGATCGAGTGTGTGTGTATGAGAGGGTGATGGAGTGTGTGTCTATGTATGAGAGGGGGATGGAGTGTGTGTCTATGTATGAGAGGGGGATGGAGTGTGTGTGTGTGTGTGTTTATGAGAGGGTGATGGAATGTGTGTGTGTATGAGAAGGTGATGGAGTGTGTGTGTGTGTGTGTGTGTGTATGAGAGGGTGATGGAGTGTGTGTGTGTATGAGAGGGTGATGAAGTGTGTGTCTATGTATGAGAGGGGGAAGGAGTGTGTGTGTGTGTTTAGAGATGGTGATGGAGTGTTTGTCTATGTATGAGAGGGGGATGGAGTGTGTGTCTATGTATGAGAGGGGGATGGAGTGTGTGTGTGTGTGTGTATGAGAGGGTAATGGAGTGTGTGTGTATGAGAGGGTGATGGAGAGTGTGTGTGTGTGTGTGTGTGTATGAGAGGGTGATGGAGCGTGTGTGTGTGTATGAGAGGGTGATGGAGTGTGTGTGTGTGTATGAGAGGGTGACGGAGTGTGTGTGTGTAAGTGTGTATAAGAGGGGGATGGAGTGTGTGTCTATGTATGAGAGGGGGATGGAGTGTGTGCCTATGTATGAGAGGGGGATGGAGTGTGTGTGTGTGTGTGTGTGTATGAGGGTAATGGAGTGTGTGTGTATGAGAGGGTGATGGAGAGTGTGTGTGTGTGTGTGTGTATGAGAGGGTGATGGAGCGTGTGTGTGTGTATGAGAGGGTGATGGAGTGTGTGTGTGTGTATGAGAGGGTGACGGAGTGTGTGTGTGTAAATGTGTATAAGAGGGGGATGGAGTGTGTGTCTATGTATGAGAGGGGGATGGAGTGTGTCCCAATGTATGAGAGGGGGATGGAGTGTGTGTGTGTGTGTGTGTGTGTATGAGAGGGTGATGGAGTGTGTGTCTATGTATGAGAGGGGGATGGAGTGTGTGTGTGTGTGTGTATGAGAAGGGGATGGAGTGTGAGTGTGTGTATGAGAGGGTGATGGAGTGTATGTGTATGTATGAGAGGGGGATGGAGTGTGTGTGTGTGTGTATGAGAGGGCGATGGAGTGTGTGTGTGTGTGTGAGAGGGTGATGGAGTATGTGTGTATGTATGAGAGGGGCATGGAGTATCTGTGTGTGTGTATGAGAGGGGGATGGAGTGTGTGTGTGTATGAGAGGGTGATGGAGTGTGTGTTTGTGTGTGTGTGTATGAGAGGGTGATGGAGTGTGTGTGTATGAGAGGGTGATGGATTGTGTGTTTGTGGGTGTGTGAATGAGAGGGTGATGGAGTGGGTGTGTCTGTGTGAGAGGTTGATTGATTGTGCGTGTGTGTGTCTATGAGAGGGTTATGGAGTGTGTGTGTGTATGAGAGGGTGATGGTTTGTGTGTGTGTGTGTGTGTGTGTATGAGAGGGTGATGAAGTGTGTGTGTGTATGAGTCTATGTATGAGAGGGGGATGGAGTGTGCGTGTGTGTGTTTATGAGAGGGTGATGGAGTGTTTGTCTATGTATGAGAGGGGGATGGAGTGTGTGTCTATGTATGAGAGGGGGATGGAGTGTGTGTGTGTGTGTATGAGAGAGTGATGGAGTGTGTGTGTATGAGAGGGTGATGGAGAGTGTGTGTGTGTGTGTGTGTATGAGAGGGTGATGGAGCGTGTGTGTGTGTGTGTTTGAGAGGGTGATGGAGTGTGTGTGTGTGTATGAGAGGGTGACGGAGTGTGTGTGTGTATGTGTGTATAAGAGGGTGATGGAGTGTGTGTCTATGTATGAGAGGGGGATGGAGTGTGTGCCTATGTGTGAGAGGGGGATGGAGTGTGTGTGTGTGTGTGTATGAGAGGGTGATGGAGTGTGTGTCTATGTATGAGAGGGGGATGGAGTGTGTGAGTGTGTGTGTATGAGAAGGGGATGGAGTGTGTGTGTGTGTGTGTATGAGAGGGTGATCGAGTGTGTGTGTATGAGAGGGTGATGGAGTGTGTGTCTATGTATGAGAGGGGGATGGAGTGTGTGTCTATGTATGAGAGGGGGATGGAGTGTGTGTGTGTGTGTGTTTATGAGAGGGTGATGGAATGTGTGTGTGTATGAGAAGGTGATGGAGTGTGTGTGTGTGTGTGTGTGTGTGTGTGTATGAGAGGGTGATGGAGTGTGTGTGTGTATGAGAGGGTGATGAAGTGTGTGTCTATGTATGAGAGGGGGAAGGAGTGTGTGTGTGTGTTTAGAGATGGTGATGGAGTGTTTGTCTATGTATGAGAGGGGGATGGAGTGTGTGTCTATGTATGAGAGGGGGATGGAGTGTGTGTGTGTGTGTGTATGAGAGGGTAATGGAGTGTGTGTGTATGAGAGGGTGATGGAGAGTGTGTGTGTGTGTGTGTGTGTATGAGAGGGTGATGGAGCGTGTGTGTGTGTATGAGAGGGTGATGGAGTGTGTGTGTGTGTATGAGAGGGCGACGGAGTGTGTGTGTGTAAGTGTGTATAAGAGGGGGATGGAGTGTGTGTCTATGTATGAGAGGGGGATGGAGTGTGTGCCGATGTATGAGAGGGGGATGGAGTGTGTGTGTGTGTGTGTGTATGAGGGTAATGGAGTGTGTGTGTATGAGAGGGTGATGGAGAGTGTGTGTGTGTGTGTGTATGAGAGGGTGATGGAGCGTGTGTGTGTGTATGAGAGGGTGATGGAGTGTGTGTGTGTGTATGAGAGGGTGACGGAGTGTGTGTGTGTAAGTGTGTATAAGAGGGGGATGGAGTGTGTGTCTATGTATGAGAGGGGGATGGAGTGTGTGCCTATGTATGAGAGGGGGATGGAGTGTGTGTGTGTGTGTGTGTGTATGAGAGGGTGATGGAGTGTGTGTCTATGTATGAGAGGGGGATGGATTGTGTGTGTGTGTGTGTATGAGAAGGGGATGGAGTGTGAGTGTGTGTATGAGAGGGTGATGGAGTGTGTGTGTATGTATGAGAGGGGGATGGAGTGTGTGTGTGTGTGTATGAGAGGGCGATGGAGTGTGTGTGTGTGTGTGAGAGGGTGATGGAGTATGTGTGTATGTATGAGAGGGGCATGGAGTATCTGTGTGTGTGTATGAGAGGGGGATGGAGTGTGTGTGTGTATGAGAGGGTGATGGAGTGTGTGTTTGTGTGTGTGTGTATGAGAGGGTGATGGAGTGTGTGTGTATGTATGAGAGGGGGATGGAGTGTGTGCGTGTGTGTGTGAATGAGAGGGTGAAGGAGTGTGTGTTTGTGTGCGTGTATGAGAGGGTGATGGAGTGTGTCTGTGTGTATGAGAGGGTGAAGTAGTGTGTGTGTGTATGAGAGGGCGATGGAGTGTGTGTCTATGTATGAGAGGGGGATGGAGTGTGTGTCTATGTATGAGAGGGGGATGGAGTGTGTGTGTGTGTGTGTATGAGAGGGTGATGGAGTGTGTGTGTGTATGAGAGGGTGATGGAGTGTGTGTGTGTGTGTGTGTATGAGAGGGTGATGGAGTGTGTGTGTGTATGAGAGGGTGATGGAGTGTGTGTATGTATGAGAGGGGGATGGAATGTGTGTGATTGTATGAGAGGGTGATGGAGTGTGTGTGCGTATGAGAGGGTGATGGAGTGTGTGTGTGTGTGTGTGTGAGAGGGTGATGAAGTGTGTGTGTATGTATGAGAGGGGGATGGAGTGTGTGTGTGTGTGTGTGTGTGTATGAGAGTTTGATGGAGTGTGTGTGTGTATGAGAGGGTGATGGAGTGTGTGTGTGTGTGTGTGTGTGTGTGTATGAGAGGGTGATGAAGTGTGTGTGTGTATGAGAGGGTGATGGAGTGTGTGTGTGTGTGTGTATGTATGAGAGGGGGATGGAGTTTGTGTGTGTATGAGAGGGTGATGAAGTGTGTGTGTATGTATGAGAGGGGGATGGAGTTTGTGTGTGTGTCTGAGAGGATGGTGGAGTGTGTGTGTTTGTGTGTATGAGAGGGTGATGGATTGTGTGTGTATGAGAGGGTGATGGATTGTGTGTTTGTGGGTGTGTGAATGAGAGGGTGATGGAGTGGGTGTGTCTGTGTGAGAGGTGGATTGATTGTGCGTGTGTGTGTGTATGAGAGGGTGATGGAGTGTATGTGTGTGTCTGAGAGGATGGTGGAGTGTGTGTGTTTGTCTGTATGAGAGGGTGATGGATTGTGTGTGTATGAGAGGGTGATGGATTGTGTGTTTGTGGGTGTGTGAATGAGAGGGTGATGGAGTGGGTGTGTCTGTGTGAGAGGTTGATTGATTGTGCGTGTGTGTGTCTATGAGAGGGTTATGGAGTGTGTGTGTGTATGAGAGGGTGATGGTTTGTGTGTGTGTGTGTGTGTGTGTATGAGAGGGTGATGAAGTGTGTGTGTGTATGAGTCTATGTATGAGAGGGGGATGGAGTGTGCGTGTGTGTGTTTATGAGAGGGTGATGGAGTGTTTGTCTATGTATGAGAGGGGGATGGAGTGTGTGTCTATGTATGAGAGGGGGATGGAGTGTGTGTGTGTGTGTATGAGAGGGTGATGGAGTGTGTGTGTATGAGAGAATGATGGAGAGTGTGTGTGTATGAGAGGGTGATGGAGCGTGTGTGTGTGTGTGTTTGAGAGGGTGATGGAGTGTGTGTGTGTGTATGAGAGGGTGACGGAGTGTGTGTGTGTATGTGTGTATAAGAGGGTGATGGAGTGTGGTCTATGTATGAGAGGGGGATGGAGTGTGTGCCTATGTATGAGAGGGGGATGGAGTGTCTGTGTGTGTGTGTATGAGAGGGTGATGGAGTGTGTGTCTATGTATGAGAGGGGGATGGAGTGTGTGTGTGTGTGTATGAGAAGGGGATGGAGTGTGTGTGTGTGTGTGTATGAGAGGGTGATCGAGTGTGTGTGTATGAGAGGGTGATGGAGTGTGTGTCTATGTATGAGAGGGGGATGGAGTGTGTGTCTATGTATGAGAAGGTGATGGAGTGTGTGTGTGTGTGTGTGTGTGTGTGTGTGTGTGTATGAGAGGGTGATGGAGTGTGTGTGTGTATGAGAGGGTGATGAAGTGTGTGTCTATGTATGAGAGGGGGAAGGAGTGTGTGTGTGTGTTTATGAGATGGTGATGGAGTGTTTGTGTATGTATGAGAGGGGGATGGAGTGTGTGTCTATGTATGAGAGGGGGATGGAGTGTGTGTGTGTGTGTGTATGAGAGGGTAATGGAGTGTGTGTGTATGAGAGGGTGATGGAGAGTGTGTGTGTGTGTGTGTGTATGAGAGGGTGATGGAGCGTGTGTGTGTGTATGAGAGGGTGATGGAGTGTGTGTGTGTGTATGAGAGGGTGACGGAGTGTGTGTGTGTAAGTGTGTATAAGAGGGGGATGGAGTGTGTGTCTATGTATGAGAGGGGGATGGAGTGTGTGCCTATGTATGAGAGGGGGATGGAGTGTGTGTGTGTGTGTGTGTATGAGGGTAATGGAGTGTGTGTGTATGAGAGGGTGATGGAGAGTGTGTGTGTGTGTGTGTGTGTATGAGAGGGTGATGGAGCGTGTGTGTGTGTATGAGAGGGTGATGGAGTGTGTGTGTGTGTATGAGAGGGTGACGGAGTGTGTGTGTGTAAGTGTGTATAAGAGGGGGATGGAGTGTGTGTCTATGTATGAGAGGGGGATGGAGTGTGTGCCTATGTATGAGAGGGGGATGGAGTGTGTGTGTGTGTGTGTGTATGAGAGGGTGATGGAGTGTGTGTCTATGTATGAGAGGGGGATGGAGTGTGTGTGTGTGTGTGTATGAGAAGGGGATGGAGTGTGAGTGTGTGTATGAGAGGGTGATGGAGTGTGTGTGTATGTATGAGAGGGGGATGGAGTGTGTGTGTGTGTGTATGAGAGGGCGATGGAGTGTGTGTGTGTGTGTGAGAGGGTGATGGAGTATGTGTGTATGTATGAGAGGGGCATGGAGTATCTGTGTGTGTGTATGAGAGGGGGATGGAGTGTGTGTGTGTATGAGAGGGTGATGGAGTGTGTGTTTGTGTGTGTGTGTATGAGAGGGTGATGGAGTGTGTGTGTATGTATGAGAGGGGGATGGAGTGTGTGCGTGTGTGTGTGTATGAGAGGGTGAAGGAGTGTGTGTTTGTGTGTGTGCGTGTATGAGAGGGTGATGGAGTGTGTCTGTGTGTATGAGAGGGTGAAGTAGTGTGTGTGTGTATGAGAGGGCGATGGAGTGTGTGTCTATGTATGAGAGGGGGATGGAGTGTGTGTCTATGTATGAGAGGGGGATGGAGTGTGTGTGTGTGTGTGTATGAGAGGGTGATGGAGTGTGTGTGTGTATGAGAGGGTGATGGAGTGTGTGTGTGTGTGTGTGTATGAGAGGGTGATGGAGTGTGTGTGTGTATGAGAGGGTGATGGAGTGTGTGTGTATGTATGAGAGGGGGATGGAATGTGTGTGATTGTATGAGAGGGTGATGGAGTGTGTGTGTGTATGAGAGGGTGATGGAGTGTGTGTGTGTGTGTGTGTGAGAGGGTGATGAAGTGTGTGTGTATGTATGAGAGGGGGATGGAGTGTGTGTGTGTGTGTGTGTGTATGAGAGTTTGATGGAGTGTGTGTGTGTATGAGAGGGTGATGGAGTGTGTGTGTGTGTGTGTGTGTGTGTGTGTATGAGAGGGTGATGAAGTGTGTGTGTGTATGAGAGGGTGATGGAGTGTGTGTGTGTGTGTGTATGTATGAGAGGGGGATGGAGTTTGTGTGTGTATGAGAGGGTGATGAAGTGTGTGTGTATGTATGAGAGGGGGGTGGAGTTTGTGTGTGTGTATGAGAGGGTGATGGAGTGTGTGTGTGTGTGTCTGAGAGGATGGTGGAGTGTGTGTGTTTGTGTGTATGAGAGGGTGATGGATTGTGTGTGTATGAGAGGGTGATGGATTGTGTGTTTGTGGGTGTGTGAATGAGAGGGTGATGGAGTGGGTGTGTCTGTGTGAGAGGTTGATTGATTGTGCGTGTGTGTGTGTATGAGAGGGTGATGGAGTGTATGTGTGTGTCTGAGAGGATGGTGGAGTGTGTGTGTTTGTGTGTATGAGAGGGTGATGGATTGTGTGTGTATGAGAGGGTGATGGATTGTGTGTTTGTGGGTGTGTGAATGAGAGGGTGATGGAGTGGGTGTGTCTGTGTGAGAGGTTGATTGATTGTGCGTGTGTGTGTGTATGAGAGGGTTATGGAGTGTGTGTGTGTATGAGAGGGTGATGGTTTGTGTGTGTGTGTGTGTGTGTATGAGAGGGTGATGAAGTGTGTGTGTATGAGAGGGTGATGGAGTGTGTGTGTGTATGAGGGGGTGATGGAGTGTGTGTGTGTATGAGGGGGTGTCGGAGTGTTTGTGTGTATGAGAGGGTGATGGAGTGTGTGTGTATGAGGGGGTGATGGAGTGTGTGTGTGTATGAGGGTGTGACGGAGTGTTTGTGTGTATGAGAGGGTGATGAAGTGTGTGTCTATGTATGAGAGGGGGATGGAGTGTGCGTGTGTGTGTTTATGAGAGGGTGATGGAGTGTTTGTCTATGTATGAGAGGGGGATGGAGTGTGTGTCTATGTATGAGAGGGGGATGGAGTGTTTGTGTGTGTGTGTATGAGAGGGTGATGGTGTGTGTGTGTATGAGAGGGTGATGGAGAGTGTGTGTGTGTGTGTGTATGAGAGGGTGATGGAGCGTGTGTGTGTGTGTGTATGAGAGGGTGATGGAGTGTGTGTGTGTGTATGAGAGGGTGATGGAGTGTGTGTGTGTATGTGTGTATAAGAGGGTGATGGAGTGTCTGTCTATGTATGAGAGGGGGATGGAGTGTGTGCCTATGTATGAGAGGGGGATGGAGTGTGTGTTTGTGTGTGTATGAGAGGGTGATGGAGTGTGTGTCTATGTATGAGAGGGGGATGGATTGTGTGTGTGTGTGTGTATGAGAAGGGGATGGAGTGTGAGTGTGTGTATGAGAGGGTGATGGAGTGTGTGTGTATGTATGAGAGGGGGATGGAGTGTGTGTGTGTGTGTATGAGAGGGCGATGGAGTGTGTGTGTGTGTGTGAGAGGGTGATGGAGTATGTGTGTATGTATGAGAGGGGCATGGAGTATCTGTGTGTGTGTATGAGAGGGGGATGGAGTGTGTGTGTGTATGAGAGGGTGATGGAGTGTGTGTTTGTGTGTGTGTGTATGAGAGGGTGATGGAGAGTGTGTGTATGTATGAGAGGGGGATGGAGTGTGTGCGTGTGTGTGTGAATGAGAGGGTGAAGGAGTGTGTGTTTGTGTGTGTGCGTGTATGAGAGGGTGATGGAGTGTGTCTGTGTGTATGAGAGGGTGAAGTAGTGTGTGTGTGTATGAGAGGGCGATGGAGTGTGTGTCTATGTATGAGAGGGGGATGGAGTGTGTGTCTATGTATGAGAGGGGGATGGAGTGTGTGTGTGTGTGTGTATGAGAGGGTGATGGAGTGTGTGTGTGTATGAGAGGGTGATGGAGTGTGTGTGTGTGTATGAGAGGGTGATGGAGTGTGTGTGTGTATGAGAGGGTGATGGAGTGTGTGTGTATGTATGAGAGGGGGATGGAATGTGTGTGATTGTATGAGAGGGTGATGGAGTGTGTGTGCGTATGAGAGGGTGATGGAGTGTGTGTGTGTGTGTGTGTGAGAGGGTGATGAAGTGTGTGTGTATGTATGAGAGGGGGATGGAGTGTGTGTGTGTGTGTGTGTGTGTATGAGAGTTTGATGGAGTGTGTGTGTGTATGAGAGGGTGATGGAGTGTGTGTGTGTGTGTGTGTGTGTATGAGAGGGTGATGAAGTGTGTGTGTGTATGAGAGGGTGATGGAGTGTGTGTGTGTGTGTGTATGTATGAGAGGGGGATGGAGTTTGTGTGTGTATGAGAGGGTGATGAAGTGTGTGTGTATGTATGAGAGGGGGATGGAGTTTGTGTGTGTGTCTGAGAGGATGGTGGAGTGTGTGTGTTTGTGTGTATGAGAGGGTGATGGATTGTGTGTGTATGAGAGGGTGATGGATTGTGTGTTTGTGGGTGTGTGAATGAGAGGGTGATGGAGTGGGTGTGTCTGTGTGAGAGGTGGATTGATTGTGCGTGTGTGTGTGTATGAGAGGGTGATGGAGTGTATGTGTGTGTCTGAGAGGATGGTGGAGTGTGTGTGTTTGTCTGTATGAGAGGGTGATGGATTGTGTGTGTATGAGAGGGTGATGGATTGTGTGTTTTTGGGTGTGTGAATGAGAGGGTGATGGAGTGGGTGTGTCTGTGTGAGAGGTTGATTGATTGTGCGTGTGTGTGTCTATGAGAGGGTTATGGAGTGTGTGTGTGTATGAGAGGGTGATGGTTTGTGTGTGTGTGTGTGTGTGTGTATGAGAGGGTGATGAAGTGTGTGTGTGTATGAGTCTATGTATGAGAGGGGGATGGAGTGTGCGTGTGTGTGTTTATGAGAGGGAGATGGAGTGTTTGTCTATGTATGAGAGGGGGATGGAGTGTGTGTCTATGTATGAGAGGGGGATGGAGTGTGTGTGTGTGTGTATGAGAGGGTGATGGAGTGTGTGTGTATGAGAGGGTGATGGAGAGTGTGTGTGTATGAGAGGGTGATGGAGCGTGTGTGTGTGTGTGTTTGAGAGGGTGATGGAGTGTGTGTGTGTGTATGAGAGGGTGACGGAGTGTGTGTGTGTATGTGTGTATAAGAGGGTGATGGAGTGTGGTCTATGTATGAGAGGGGGATGGAGTGTGTGCCTATGTATGAGAGGGGGATGGAGTGTCTGTGTGTGTGTGTATGAGAGGGTGATGGAGTGTGTGTCTATGTATGAGAGGGGGATGGAGTGTGTGTGTGTGTGTATGAGAAGGGGATGGAGTGTGTGTGTGTGTGTGTATGAGAGGGTGATCGAGTGTGTGTGGATGAGAGGGTGATGGAGTGTGTGTCTATGTATGAGAGGGGGATGGAGTGTGTGTCTATGTATGAGAAGGTGATGGAGTGTGTGTGTGTGTGTGTGTGTGTGTGTGTGTGTGTATGAGAGGGTGATGGAGTGTGTGTGTGTATGAGAGGGTGATGAAGTGTGTGTCTATGTATGAGAGGGGGAAGGAGTGTGTGTGTGTGTTTATGAGATGGTGATGGAGTGTTTGTCTATGTATGAGAGGGGGATGGAGTGTGTGTCTATGTATGAGAGGGGGATGGAGTGTGTGTGTGTGTGTGTATGAGAGGGTAATGGAGTGTGTGTGTATGAGAGGGTGATGGAGAGTGTGTGTGTGTGTGTGTGTATGAGAGGGTGATGGAGCGTGTGTGTGTGTATGAGAGGGTGATGGAGTGTGTGTGTGTGTATGAGAGGGTGACGGAGTGTGTGTGTGTAAGTGTGTATAAGAGGGGGATGGAGTGTGTGTCTATGTATGAGAGGGGGATGGAGTGTGTGCCTATGTATGAGAGGGGGATGGAGTGTTTGTGTGTGTGTGTGTATGAGGGTAATGGAGTGTGTGTGTATGAGAGGGTGATGGAGAGTGTGTGTGTGTGTGTGTGTGTATGAGAGGGTGATGGAGCGTGTGTGTGTGTATGAGAGGGTGATGGAGTGTGTGTGTGTGTATGAGAGGGTGACGGAGTGTGTGTGTGTAAGTGTGTATAAGAGGGGGATGGAGTGTGTGTCTATGTATGAGAGGGGGATGGAGTGTGTGCCTATGTATGAGAGGGGGATGGAGTGTGTGTGTGTGTGTGTGTATGAGAGGGTGATGGAGTGTGTGTCTATGTATGAGAGGGGGATGGAGTGTGTGTGTGTGTGTGTATGAGAAGGGGATGGAGTGTGAGTGTGTGTATGAGAGGGTGATGGAGTGTGTGTGTATGTATGAGAGGGGGATGGAGTGTGTGTGTGTGTGTATGAGAGGGCGATGGAGTGTGTGTGTGTGTGTGAGAGGGTGATGGAGTATGTGTGTATGTATGAGAGGGGCATGGAGTATCTGTGTGTGTGTATGAGAGGGGGATGGAGTGTGTGTGTGTATGAGAGGGTGATGGAGTGTGTGTTTGTGTGTGTGTGTATGAGAGGGTGATGGAGTGTGTGTGTATGTATGAGAGGGGGATGGAGTGTGTGCGTGTGTGTGTGTATGAGAGGGTGAAGGAGTGTGTGTTTGTGTGTGTGCGTGTATGAGAGGGTGATGGAGTGTGTCTGTGTGTATGAGAGGGTGAAGTAGTGTGTGTGTGTATGAGAGGGCGATGGAGTGTGTGTCTATGTATGAGAGGGGGATGGAGTGTGTGTCTATGTATGAGAGGGGGATGGAGTGTGTGTGTGTGTGTGTATGAGAGGGTGATGGAGTGTGTGTGTGTATGAGAGGGTGATGGAGTGTGTGTGTGTGTGTGTGTATGAGAGGGTGATGGAGTGTGTGTGTGTATGAGAGGGTGATGGAGTGTGTGTGTATGTATGAGAGGGGGATGGAATGTGTGTGATTGTATGAGAGGGTGATGGAGTGTGTGTGTGTATGAGAGGGTGATGGAGTGTGTGTGTGTGTGTGTGTGAGAGGGTGATGAAGTGTGTGTGTATGTATGAGAGGGGGATGGAGTGTGTGTGTGTGTGTGTGTGTGTATGAGAGTTTGATGGAGTGTGTGTGTGTATGAGAGGGTGATGGAGTGTGTGTGTGTGTGTGTGTGTGTGTGTATGAGAGGGTGATGAAGTGTGTGTGTGTATGAGAGGGTGATGGAGTGTGTGTGTGTGTGTGTATGTATGAGAGGGGGATGGAGTTTGTGTGTGTATGAGAGGGTGATGAAGTGTGTGTGTATGTATGAGAGGGGGGTGGAGTTTGTGTGTGTGTATGAGAGGGTGATGGAGTGTGTGTGTGTGTGTCTGAGAGGATGGTGGAGTGTGTGTGTTTGTGTGTATGAGAGGGTGATGGATTGTGTGTGTATGAGAGGGTGATGGATTGTGTGTTTGTGGGTGTGTGAATGAGAGGGTGATGGAGTGGGTGTGTCTGTGTGAGAGGTTGATTGATTGTGCGTGTGTGTGTGTATGAGAGGGTGATGGAGTGTATGTGTGTGTCTGAGAGGATGGTGGAGTGTGTGTGTTTGTGTGTATGAGAGGGTGATGGATTGTGTGTGTATGAGAGGGTGATGGATTGTGTATTTGTGGGTGTGTGAATGAGAGGGTGATGGAGTGGGTGTGTCTGTGTGAGAGGTTGATTGATTGTGCGTGTGTGTGTGTATGAGAGGGTTATGGAGTGTGTGTGTGTATGAGAGGGTGATGGTTTGTGTGTGTGTGTGTGTGTGTGTATGAGAGGGTGATGAAGTGTGTGTGTATGAGAGGGTGATGGAGTGTGTGTGTGTATGAGGGGGTGATGGAGTGTGTGTGTGTATGAGGGGGTGTCGGAGTGTTTGTGTGTATGAGAGGGTGATGGAGTGTGTGTGTATGAGGGGGTGATGGAGTGTGTGTGTGTATGAGGGTGTGACGGAGTGTTTGTGTGTATGAGAGGGTGATGAAGTGTGTGTCTATGTATGAGAGGGGGATGGAGTGTGCGTGTGTGTGTTTATGAGAGGGTGATGGAGTGTTTGTCTATGTATGAGAGGGGGATGGAGTGTGTGTCTATGTATGAGAGGGGGATGGAGTGTTTGTGTGTGTGTGTATGAGAGGGTGATGGTGTGTGTGTGTATGAGAGGGTGATGGAGAGTGTGTGTGTGTGTGTGTATGAGAGGGTGATGGAGCGTGTGTGTGTGTGTGTATGAGAGGGTGATGGAGTGTGTGTGTGTGTATGAGAGGGTGACGGAGTGTGTGTGTGTATGTGTGTATAAGAGGGTGATGGAGTGTCTGTCTATGTATGAGAGGGGGATGGAGTGTGTGCCTATGTATGAGAGGGGGATGGAGTGTGTGTTTGTGTGTGTATGAGAGGGTGATGGAGTGTGTGTCTATGTATGAGAGGGGGATGGAGTGTGTGTGTGTGTATGAGAAGGGGATGGAGTGTGTGTGTGTGTGTGTATGAGAGGGTGATGGAGTGTGTGTCTATGTATGAGAGGGGGATGGAGTGTGTGTCAATGTATGAGAGGGGGATGGAGTGTGTGTGTGTGTGTTTATGAGAGGGTGATGGAATGTGTGTGTGTATGAGAAGGTGATGGAGTGTGTGTGTGTGTGTGTGTGTGTGTATGAGAGGGTGATGGAGTGTGTGTGTGTATGAGAGGGTGATGAAGTGTGTGTCTATGTATGAGAGGGGGAAGGAATGTGCGTGTGTGTGTATGAGAGGGTGATGGAGTGTGTGCCTATGTATGAGAGGGGGATGGAGTGTGTGTCTATGTATGAGAGGGGGATGGAGTGTGTGTGTGTGTGTGTATGAGAGGGTGATGGAGTGTGTGTGTGTATGAGAGGGTGATGGAGTGTGTGTGTGTGTCTGTTTGTGTATGAGAGGGTAATGAAGTGTTTGTGTATGTATGAGAGGCTGATGGAGTGTGTGTGTGTGTATGAGAGGGTGATGGAGTGTGTGTGTGTATGAGAGGCAGATGGAGTGTGTGTGTGTGTGCGTGAGAGGGTGATGAAGTGTGTGTGTATGTATGAGAGGAGGATGGAGTGTGTGTGTGTGTGTGTGTGTGTGTATGAGACGGTGATGAAGTGTGTGTGTGTGTATATGAGAGGGTGATGAAGTGTGTGTGTATGTATGAGAGGGGGATGGAGTGTGTGTGTGTATGAGAGGGTGATGAAGTGTGTGAGTATGTATGAGAGGAGGATGGAGTGTGTGTGTGTGTATGAGAGGGTGATGGAGTGTGTGTGTGTGTTTGTGTGTATGAGAGGGTGATGGAGTGTATGTGTGTGTCTGAGAGGCTGGTGGAGTGTGTGTGTTTGTGTGTATGAGAGGGTGATGGATTGTGTGTGTATGAGAGGGTGATGGATTGTGTGTTTGTGGGTGTGTGAATGAGAGGGTGATGGAGTGGGTGTGTCTGTGTGAGAGGTTGATTGATTGTGCGTGTGTGTGTGTATGAGAGGGTGATGGAGTGTGTGTGTGTATGAGAGGGTGATGGTTTGTGTGTGTGTGTGTGTGTGTATGAGAGGGTGATGAAGTGTGTGTGTGTATGAGAGGGTGATGGAGTGTGTGTGTGTATGAGGGGGTGATGGAGTGTGTGTGTGTATGAGGGGGTGTCGGAGTGTGTGTGTGTATGAGAGGGTGATGGAGTGTGTGTGTATGAGGGGGTGAGAGAGTGTGTGTGTGTATGAGGGTGTGACGGAGTGTGTGTGTGTATGAGAGGGTGATGAAGTGTGTGTCTATGTATGAGAGGGGGATGGAGTGTGCGTGTGTGTGTTTATGAGAGGGTGATGGAGTGTTTGTCTATGTATGAGAGGGGGATGGAGTGTGTGTCTATGTATGAGAGGGGGATGGAGTGTGTGTGTGTGTGTGTATGAGAGGGTGATGGAGTGTGTGTGTATGAGAGGGTGATGGAGAGTGTGTGTGTGTGTGTGTGTATGAGAGGGTGATGGAGCGTGGTTGTGTGTGTGTATGAGAGGGTGATGGAGTGTGTGTGTGTGTATGAGAGGGTGACGGGGTGTGTGTGTGTATGTGTGTATACGAGGGTGATGGAGTGTGTGTCTATGTATGAGAGGCGGATGGAGTGTGTGCCTATGTATGTGAGGGGGATGGAGTGTGTGTGTGTGTGTGTGTACGAGAGGGTGATGGAGTGTGTGTCTATGTATGAGAGGGGGATGGAGTGTGTGTGTGTGTGTGTATGAGAAGGGGATGGAGTGTGTGTGTGTGTGTGTGTATGAGAGGGTGATCGAGTGTGTGTGTATGAGAGGGTGATGGAGTGTGTGTCTATGTATGAGAGGGGGATGGAGTGTGTGTCTATGTATGAGAGGGTGATGGAATGTGTGTGTGTATGAGAAGGTGATGGAGTGTGTTTGTGTGTGTGTGTGTGTGTGTATGAGAGGGTGATGGAGTGTGTGTGTGTATGAGAGGGTGATGAAGTGTGTGTCTATGTATGAGAGGGGGAAGGAGTGTGTGTGTGTGTGTGTATGAGAGGGTGATGGAGTGCGTGTCTATGTATGAGAGGGGGATGGAGTGTGTGTCTATGTATGAGAGGGGGATGGAGTGTGTGTGTGTGTGTGTATGAGAGGGTGATGGAGTGTGTGTGTGTATGAGAGGGTGATGGAGTGTGTGTGTGTGTCTGTTTGTGTATGAGAGGCTAATGAAGTGTTTGTGTATGTATGAGAGGGTGATGGAGTGTGTGTGTGTGTATGAGAGGGTGATGGAGTGTGTGTGTGTATGAGAGGGTGATGGAGTGTGTTTGTGTGTGCGTGAGAGGGTGATGAAGTGTGTGTGTATGTATGAGAGGAGGATGGAGTGTGTGTGTGTGTGTGTGTATGAGAGGGTGATGAAGTGTGTGTGTGTGTATATGAGAGGGTGATGAAGTGTGTGTGTATGTATGAGAGGGGGATGGAGTGTGTGTGTGTATGAGAGGGTGATGACGTGTGTGAGTATGTATGAGAGGGGGTTGGAGTGTGTGTGTGTGTATGAGAGGGTGATGGAGTGTGTGTGTATGTTTGTGTGTATGAGAGGGTGATGGAGTGTATGTGTGTGTCTGAGAGGATGGTGGAGTGTGTGTGTTTGTGTGCATGAGAGGGTGATGCATTGTGTGTGTATGAGAGGGTGATGGATTGTGTGTGTGTGGGTGTGTGAATGAGAGGGTGATGGAGTGTGTGTGTCTGTGTGAGAGGTTGATGGAATGTGCGTGTGTGTGTGTATGAGAGGGTGATGGAGTGTGTGTGTGTATGAGAGGGTGATGGAGTGTGAGTGTGAGTGTGTGTGTGTATGAGAGGGTGATGAAGTGTGTGTGTGTATGAGAGTGTGATGGAGTGTGTGTGTGTATGAGGGGGTGATGGAGTGTGTGTGTGTATGAGGGGGTGACGGAGTGTGTGTGTATGAGAGGGTGATGAAGTGTGTGTCTATGTATGAGAGGGAGATGGAGTGTGTGTGTGTTTGTATGAGAGGGTGATGGAGTGTGATTGTGTATGAGAGGGTGATGGAGTGTGTGTGTATGAGGGGGTGATGGAGTGTGTGTGTGTATGAGGGGGTGACTGAGTGTGTGTGTGTATGAGAGGGTGATGAAGTGTGTGTCTATGTATGAGAGGGGGATGGAGCGTGTGTGTGTGTGTTTATTAGAGGGTGATGGAGTGTTTGTCTATGTATGAGAGGGGGATGGAGTGTGTGTCTATGTATGAGAGAGGGATGGAGTGTGTGTGTGTGTGTGTGTATGAGAGGGTGATGTAGTGTGTGTGTATGAGAGGGTGATGGAGAGTGTGTGTGTGTGTGTGTGTATGAGAGGGTGATGGAGCGTGTGTGTGTGTGTGTGTATGAGAGGGTGATGGAGTCTGTGTGTGTGTATGAGATGGTGACGGAGTGTGTGTGTGTATGAGAGGGGGATGGAGTGTGTGTATGTATGAGAGGGGGATGGAGTGTGTGTGAGTGTATGAGAGGGTGATGGAGTGTGTGTGTGTGTGTGAGAGGGTGATGGAGTATGTGTGTATGTATGAGAGGGGCATGGAGTATCTGTGTGTGTGTATGAGAGGGGGATGGAGTGTGTGTGTGTATGAGAGGGTGATGGAGTGTGTGTTTGTGTGTGTGTGTATGAGAGGGTGATGGAGTGTGTGTGTATGTATGAGAGGGGGATGGAGTGTGTGTGTGAGTGTGTGTATGAGAGGGTGAAGAGTGTGTGTTTGTGTGTGTGTGTGTATGAGAGGGTGATGGAGTGTGTGTGTGTGTGTGAGAGGGTGATGGAGTATGTGTGTATGTATGAGAGGGGCATGGAGTATCTGTGTTTGTGTATGAGAGTTTGATGGAGTGTGTGTGTGTATGAGAGGGTGATGGAGTGTGTGTGTATGTGTGTGTGTGTATGAGAGGGTGAAGGAGTGTGTGTTTGTGTGTGTGCGTGTATGAGAGGGTGATGGAGTGTGTCTGCGTGTATGAGAGGGTGATGGAGAGTGTGTGTGTGTGTGAGAGGGTGATGGAGTATGTGTGCATGTATGAGAGGGGCATGGAGTATCTGTGTGTGTGTATGAGAGGGGGATGGAGTGTGTGTGTGTATGAGAGGGTTATGGAGTGTGTGTTTGTATGTGTGTGTATGAGAGGGTGATGGAGTGTGTGTGTATGTATGAGAGGGGGATGGGGTGTGTGTGTGTGTGTGTGAATGAGAGGGTGAAGGAATGTGTGTTTGTGTGTGTGCGTGTATGAGAGGGTGATGGAGTGTGTCTGTGTGTATGAGAGGGTGAAGCAGTGTGATTTTGTGTATGAGAGGGTGATGGAGTGTGTGTGTGTGTGTGTATGAGAGGGTGATGGAGTGTGTGTGTGTGTGTGTGTATGAGAGGGTGATGGAGTGTGTGTGTGTGTGTATGAGAGGGTGATGGAGTGTGTGTGTGTGTATGAGAGGATGACGGAGTGTGTGTGTGTTTGTGTGTATGAGAAGGGGATGGAGTGAATGTGTGTATGAGAGGGTGATGGAGTGTGTGTCTATGTATGAGAGGGGGATGGAGTGTGTGTCTATGTATGAGAGGAGGATAGAGTGTGTGTGTGTGTGTATGAGAGGGTGATGGAGTGTGTGTCTATGTATGAGAGGGGGATGAAGTGTGTGTGTGTGTGTGTGTGTAAGAGAGGGGGATGGAGTGTGTGTGTGTGTGTGTATGAGAGGGTGATAGAGTGTGTGTGTGTATGAGAGGGCGATGGAGTGTGTGTCTATGTATGAGAGGGGGATGGAGTGTGTGTCTATGTATGAGAGGGGGATGGAGTGTGTGTGTGTGTGTGTATGAGAGGGTGATGGAGTGTGTGTGTGTATGAGAGGGTGATGGAGTGTGTGTGTGTGTGTGTGTGTATGAGAGGGTGATGGAGTGTGTGTGTGTATGAGAGGGTGATGGAGTGTGTGTGTATGTATGAGAGGAGGATGGAGTGTGTGTGTTTGTATGAGAGGGTGATGGAGTGTGTGTGTGTATGAGAGGGTGATGGAGTGTGTGTGTGTGTGTGTGTGTGAGAGGGTGATGAAGTGTGTGTGTATGTATGAGAGGGGGATGGAGTGTGTGTGTGTGTGTGTATGAGAGGGTGATGGAGTGTGTGTGTGTATGAGAGGGTGATGGAGTGTGTGTGTGTGTCTGTTTGTGTATGAGAGGGTAATGAAGTGTTTGTGTATGTATGAGAGGCTGATGGAGTGTGTGTGTGTGTATGAGAGGGTGATGGAGTGTGTGTGTGTATGAGAGGGGGATGGAGTGTGTGTGTGTGTGCGTGAGAGGGTGATGAAGTGTGTGTGTATGTATGATAGGAGGATGGAGTGTGTGTGTGTGTGTGTGTATGAGACGGTGATGAAGTGTGTGTGTGTATATGAGAGGGTGATGAAGTGTGTGTGTATGTATGAGAGGGGGATGGAGTGTGTGTGTGTATGAGAGGGTGATGAAGTGTGTGAGTATGTATGAGAGGGGGATGGAGTGTGTGTGTGTGTATAAGAGGGTGATGGAGTGTGTGTGTGTGTTTGTGTGTATGAGAGGGTGATGGAGTGTATGTGTGTGTCTGAGAGGATGGTGGAGTGTGTGTGTTTGTGTGTATGAGAGGGTGATGGATTGTGTGTGTATGAGAGGGTGATGGATTGTGTGTTTGTGGGTGTGTGAATGAGAGGGTGATGGAGTGGGTGTGTCTGTGTGAGAGGTTGATTGATTGTGCGTGTGTGTGTGTATGAGAGGGTGATAGAGTGTGTGTGTGTATGAGAGGGTGATGGTTTGTGTGTGTGTGTGTGTGTGTGTATGAGAGGGTGATGAAGTGTGTGTGTGTATGAGAGGGTGATGGAGTGTGTGTGTGTATGAGGGGGTGATGGAGTGTGTGTGGTATGAGGGATGTCGGAGTGTGTGTGTGTATGAGAGGGTGATGGAGTGTGTGAGTATGAGGGGGTGATGGAGTGTGTGTGTGTATGAGGGTGTGACGGAGTGTGTGTGTGTATGAGAGGGTGATGAAGTGTGTGTCTATGTATGAGAGGGGGATGGAGTGTGTGTGTGTGTGTGTATGAGAGGGTGATGGAGTGTGTGTGTATGAGAGAGTGATGGAGAGTGTGTGTGTGTGTGTGTGTGTATGAGAGGGTGATGGAGCGTGTGTGTGTGTGTGTATGAGAGGGTGATGGAGTGTGTGTGTGTGTATGAGAGGGTGACGGAGTGTGTGTGTGTATGTGTGTATAAGAGGGTGATGGAGTGTGTGTCTATGTATGAGAGGGGGATGGAGTGTGTGCCTATGTATGAGAGGGGGATGGAGTGTGTGTGTGTGTGTGTATGAGAGGGTGATGGAGTGTGTGTCTATGTATGAGAGGGGGATGGAGTGTGTGTGTGTGTGTGTATGAGAAGGGGATGGAGTGTGTGTGTGTGTGTGTGCATGAGAGGGTGATCGAGTGTGTGTGTATGAGAGGGTGATGGAGTGTGTGTCTATGTATGAGAGGGGGATGGAGTGTGTGTCTATGTATGAGAGGGGGATGGAGTGTGTGTGTGTGTGTGTTTATGAGAGGGTGATGGAATGTGTGTGTGTATGAGAAGGTGATGGAGTGTGTGTGTGTGTGTGTGTGTGTGTATGAGAGGGTGATGGAGTGTGTGTGTGTATGAGAGGGTGATGAAGTGTGTGTCTATGTATGAGAGGGGGAAGGAGTGTGTGTGTGTGTGTGTATGAGAGGGTGATGGAGTGCGTGTCTATGTATGAGAGGGGGATGGAGTGTGTGTCTATGTATGAGAGGGGGATGGAGTGTGTGTGTGTGTGTGTATGAGAGGGTGATGGAGTGTGTGTGTGTATGAGAGGGTGATGGAGTGTGTGTGTGTGTCTGTTTGTGTATGAGAGGCTAATGAAGTGTTTGTGTATGTATGAGAGGGTGATGGAGTGTGTGTGTGTGTATGAGAGGGTGATGGAGTGTGTGTGTGTATGAGAGGGTGATGGAGTGTGTGTGTATGTATGAGAGGAGGATGGAGTGTGTGTGTGTGTGTGTGTATGAGAGGGTGATGAAGTGTGTGTGTGTGTATATGAGAGGGTGATGAAGTGTGTGTGTATGTATGAGAGGGGGATAGAGTGTGTGTGTGTATGAGAGGGTGATGAAGTGTGTGAGTATGTATGAGAGGGGGATGGAGTGTGTGTGTGTGTATGAGAGGGTGATGGAGTGTGTGTGTATGTTTGTGTGTATGAGAGGGTGATGGAGTGTATGTGTGTGTCTGAGAGGATGGTGGAGTGTGTGTGTTTGTGTGCATGAGAGGGTGATGCATTGTGTGTGTATGAGAGGGTGATGGATTGTGTGTGTGTGGGTGTGTGAATGAGAGGGTGATGGAGTGTGTGTGTCTGTGTGAGAGGTTGATGGATTGTGCGTGTGTGTGTGTATGAGAGGGTGATGGAGTGTGTGTGTGTATGAGAGGGTGATGGAGTGTGAGTGTGTGTGTGTGTGTGTATGAGAGGGTGATGAAGTGTGTGTGTGTATGAGAGTGTGATGGAGTGTGTGTGTGTATGAGGGGGTGATGGAGTGTGTGTGTGTATGAGGGGGTGACGGAGTGTGTGTGTATGAGAGGGTGATGAAGTGAGTGTCTATGTATGAGAGGGAGATGAAGTGTGTGTGTGTTTGTATGAGAGGGTGATGGAGTGTGAGTGTGTATGAGAGGGTGATGGAGTGTGTGTGTATGAGGGGGTGATGGAGTGTGTGTGTGTATGAGGGTGTGACTGAGTGTGTGTGTGTATGAGAGGGTGATGAAGTGTGTGTCTATGTATGAGAGGGGGATGGAGCGTGTGTGTGTGTGTTTATTAGAGGGTGATGGAGTGTTTGTCTATGTATGAGAGGGGGATGGAGTGTGTGTCTATGAATGAGAGAGGGATGGAGTGTGTGTGTGTGTGTGTGTATGAGAGGGTGATGTAGTGTGTGTGTATGAGAGGGTGATGGAGAGTGTGTGTGTGTGTGTGTGTATGAGAGGGTGATGGAGCGTGTGTGTGTGTGTGTATGAGAGGGTGATGGAGTCTGTGTGTGTGTATGAGATGATGACGGAGTGTGTGTGTGTATGAGGGGGGATGGAGTGTGTGTATGTATGAGAGGGGGATGGAGTGTGTGTGAGTGTATGAGAGGGTGATGGAGTGTGTGTGTGTGTGTGAGAGGGTGATGGAGTATGTGTGTATGTATGAGAGGGGCAAGGAGTATCTGTGTGTGTGTATGAGAGGGGGATGGAGTGTGTGTGTGTATGAGAGGGTGATGGAGTGTGTGTTTGTGTGTGTGTGTATGAGAGGGTGATGGAGTGTGTGTGTATGTATGAGAGGGGGATGGAGTGTGTGTGTGAGTGTGTGTATGAGAGGGTGAAGGAGTGTGTGTTTGTGTGTGTGCGTGTATGAGAGGGTGATGGAGTGTGTGTTTGTGTGTGAGAGGGTGATGGAGTATGTGTGTATGAATGAGAGGGGCATGGAGTATCTGTGTGTGTGTATGAGATGGGGATGGAGTGTGTGTGTGTATGAGAGGGGGATGGAGTGTGTGTATGTATGAGAGGGGGATGGAGTGTGTGTGAGTGTATGAGAGGGTGATGGAGTGTGTGTGTGTGTGTGTGAGGGTGATGGAGTATGTGTGTATGTATGAGAGGGGCATGGAGTATCTGTGTGTGTGTATGAGAGGGGGATGGAGTGTGTGTGTGTATGAGAGGGTGATGGAGTGTGTGTTTGTGTGTGTGTGTATGAGAGGGTGATGGAGTGTGTGTGTATGTATGAGAGGGGGATGGAGTGTGTGTGTGAGTATGTGTATGAGAGGGTGAAGGAGTGTGTGTTTGTGTGTGTGCGTGTATGAGAGGGTGATGGAGTGTGTGTGTGTGTGTGAGAGGGTGATGGAGTATGTGTGTATGTATGAGAGGGGCATGGAGTATCTGTGTGTGTGTATGAGATGGGGATGGAGTGTGTGTGTGTATGAGAGGGTGATGGAGTGTGTGTGTGTGTGTGTGTATGAGAGGGTGAAGGAGTGTGTGTTTGTGTGTGTGCGTGTATGAGAGGGTGATGGAGTGTGTCTGCGTGTATGAGAGGGTGATGGAGAGTGTGTGTGTGTGTGAGAGGGTGATGGAGTATGTGTGCTTGTATGAGAGGGGCATGGAGTATCTGTGTGTGTGTATGAGAGGGGGATGGATTGTGTGTGTGTATGAGAGGGTGATGGAGTGTGTGTTTGTGTGTGTGTGTATGAGAGGGTGATGGAGTGTGTGTGTATGTATGAGAAGGGGATGGGGTGTGTGTGTGTGTGTGTGAATGAGAGGGTGAAGGAGTGTGTGTTTGTGTGTGTGCATGTATGAGAGGGTGATGGAGTGTGTCTGTGTGTATGAGAGGGTGAAGCAGTGTGATTTTGTGTATGAGAGGGTGATGGAGTGTGTGTGTGTGTGTGTATGAGAGGGTGATGGAGTGTGTGTGTGTGTGTGTGTATGAGAGGGTGATGGAGTGTGTGTGTGTGTATGAGAGGGTGATGGAGTGTGTGTGTGTGTATGAGAGGATGACGGAGTGTGTGTGTGTTTGTGTGTATGAGAAGGGGATGGAGTGAATGTGTGTATGAGAGGGTGATGGAGTGTGTGTCTATGTATGAGAGGGGGATGGAGTGTGTGTCTATGTATGAGAGTAGGATAGAGTGTGTGTGTGTGTATATGAGAGGGTGATGGAGTGTGTGTCTATGTATGAGAGGGGGATGAAGTGTGTGTGTGTGTGTGTGTGTGTGTAAGAGAGGGGGATGGAGTGTGTGTGTGTGTGTGTATGAGAGGGTGATAGAGTGTGTGTGTGTATGAGAGGGCGATGGAGTGTGTGTCTATGTATGAGAGGGGGATGGAGTGTGTGTCTATGTATGAGAGGGGGATGGAGTGTGTGTGTGTGTGTGTATGAGAGGGTGATGGAGTGTGTGTGTGTATGAGAGGGTGATGGAGTGTGTGTGTGTGTGTGTGTGTGTGTGTATGAGAGGGTGATGGAGTGTGTGTGTGTATGAGAGGGTGATGGAGTGTGTGTGTATGTATGAGAGGAGGATGGAGTGTGTGTGTTTGTATGAGAGGGTGATGGAGTGTGTGTGTGTATGAGAGGGTGATGGAGTGTGTGTGTGTATGTGTGTGTGAGAGGGTGATGAAGTGTGTGTGTATGTATGAGAGGGGGATGGAGTGTGTGAGTGTGTATGAGAGGGTGATGGAGTGTGTGTGTGTACGAGAGGGTGATGGAGTATGTGTGTATGTATGAGAGGGGCATGGAGTATGTATGTGTGTATGAGAGGGGGATGGAGTGTGTGTGTGTATGAGAGGGTGATGGAGTGTGTGTGTGTGTGTGTGTGTGTGTGTATATGAGAAGGGGATGGAGTGTGTGTGTGTATGAGAGGGTGATGGAGTGTGTATGTGTGTGTGTGTGTATGAGAGTTTGATGCAGTGTGTGTGTTTATGAGAGGGTGATGGAGTGTGTGTGTGTGTGTGTGTGTGTATGAGAGGGTGATGAAGTGTGTGTGTGTGTATATGAGAGGGTGATGAAGTGTGTGTGTATGTATGAGAGGGGGATGGAGTGTGTGTGTGTATGAGAGGGTGATGAAGTGTGTGTGTATGTATGAGAGGGGATGGAGTGTGTGTGTGTGTATGAGAGGGTGATGGAGTGTGTGTGTGTGTTTGTGTGTATGAGAGGGTGATGGAGTGTATGTGTGTGTCTGAGAGGATTGTGGAGTGTGTGTGTTTGTGTGTATGAGAGGGTGATGGATTGTGTGTGTATGAGAGGGTGATGGACTGTGTGTGTGTGGGTGTGTGAATGAGAGGGTGATGGAGTGTGCGTGTCTGTGTGAGAGGTTGATGGATTGTGCGTGTGTGTGTGTATGAGAGGGTGATGGAGTGTGTGTGTGTATGAGAGGGTGATGGTTTGTGTGTGTGTGTGTGTGTGTGTATGAGAGGGTGATGAAGTGTGTGTGTGTATGAGAGGGTGATGGAGTGTGTGTGTGTATGAGGGGGTGACGGAGTGTGTGTGTGTATGAGAGGGTGATGAAGTGTGTGTCTATGTATGAGAGGGGGATGGAGTGTGTGTGTGTATGAGAGGGTGATGAAGTGTGTGTGTATGTATGAGAGGGGATGGAGTGTGTGTGTGTGTATGAGAGGGTGATGGAGTGTGTGTGTGTGTTTGTGTGTATGAGAGGGTGATGGAGTGTATGTGTGTGTCTGAGAGGATGGTGGAGTGTGTGTGTTTGTGTGTATGAGAGGGTGATGGATTGTGTGTGTATGAGAGGGTGATGGATTGTGTGTGTGTGGGTGTGTGAATGAGAGGGTGATGGAGTGTGCGTGTCTGTGTGAGAGGTTGATGGATTGTGCGTGTGTGTGTGTGTGTGTATGAGAGGGTGATGAAGTGTGTGTGTGTATGAGGGGGTGATGGAGTGTGTGTGTGTATGAGAGGGTGATGGTTTGTGTGTGTGTGTGTGTGTGTGTATGAGAGGGTGATGAAGTGTGTGTGTGTATGAGGGGGTGATGGAGTGTGTGTGTGTATGAGGGGGTGACGGAGTGTGTGTGTGTATGAGAGGGTGATGAAGTGTGTGTCTATGTATGAGAGGGTGATGGAGTGTGTGTGTGTGTGTTTATGAGAGGGTGATGGAGTGTTTGTCTATGTATGAGAGGGGGATGGAGTGTGTGTCTATGTATGAGAGGGGGATGGAGTGTGTGTGTGTGTGTGTATGAGAGGGTAATGGAGTGTGTGTGTATGAGAGGGTGATGGAGAGTGTGTGTGTGTGTGTGTATGAGAGGGTGATGGAGCGTGTGTGTGTGTATGAGAGGGTGATGGAGTGTGTGTGTGTGTATGAGAGGGTGACGGAGTGTGTGTGTGTATGTGTGTATAAGAGGGTGATGGAGTGTGTGTGTATGTATGAGAGGGGGATGGAATGTGTGTGATTGTATGAGAGGGTGATGGAGTGTCTGTGTGTATGAGAGGGTGATGGAGTGTGTGAGTGTGTGTGTGTGAGAGGGTGATGAAGTGTGTGTGTATGTATGAGAGGGTGATGGATTGTGTGTGTATGAGAGGGTGATGGAGTTTGTGTTTGTGTGTGTGAATATGAGAAGGGGATGGAGGGTGTATGTGTGTGTGTGTGTATTAGAGTTTGATGGAGTGTGTGTGTGTATGAGAGGGTGATGGAGTGTGTGTGTGTGTGTGTGTGTGTATGAGAGGGTGATGAAGTGTGTGTGTGTATGAGAGGGTGATGGAGTGTGTGTGTGTGTTTGTATGAGAGGGTGATGAATTTTGTGTGTGTGTATATTAGAGGGTGATGAAGTGTGTGTGTATGTATGAGAGGGGGATGGAGTGTGTGTGTGTATGAGAGGGTGATGAAGTGTGTGTGTATGTATGAGAGGGGGATGGAGTTTGTGTGTGTGTATGAGAGGGTGATGGAGTGTGTGTGTGTGTTTGTGTGTATGAGTGTGTGATGGAGTGTATGTGTGTGTCTGAGAGGATGGTGGAGTGTGTGTGTTTGTGTGTATGAGAGGGTGATGGATTGTGTGTGTATGAGAGGGTGATGGATTGTGTGTTTGTGGGTGTGTGAATGAGAGGGTGATGGAGTGGGTGTGTCTGTGTGAGAGGTTGATTGATTGTGCGTGTGTGTGTGTATGAGAGGGTGATGGAGTGTGTGTGTGTATGAGAGGGTGATGGTTTGTGTGTGTGTGTGTGTGTGTATGAGAGGGTGATGAAGTGTGTGTGTGTATGAGAGGGTGATGGAGTGTGTGTGTGTATGAGGGGGTGATGGAGTGTGTGTGTGTGTATGAGGGGGTGTCGGAGTGTGTGTGTGTATGAGAGGGTGATGGAGTGTGTGTGTATGACGGGGTGATGGAGTGTGTGTGTGGATGAGGGTGTGACGGAGTGTGTGTGTGTATGAGAGGGTGATGAAGTGTGTGTCTATGTATGAGAGGGGGATGGAGTGTGCGTGTGTGTGTTTATGACAGGGTGATGGAGTGTTTGTCTATGTATGAGAGGGGGATGGAGTGTGTGTCTATGTATGAGAGGGGGATGGAGTGTGTGTGTGTGTGTGTATGAGAGGGTGATGGAGTGTGTGTGTATGAGAGGGTGATGGAGAGTGTGTGTGTGTGCGTGTGTGTATGAGAGGTTGATGAAGTGTGTGTGTATGTATGAGAGGGGGATGGAGTGTGTGTGTGTGTGTGTGTGTATGAGAGGGTGATGAAGTGTTTGTGTATGTATGAGAGGGTGATGAAGTGTGTGTGTGCTTATATGAGAGGGTGATGGAGTGTGTGTGTGTATGAGAGGGTGATGGAGTGTGTGTGTGTGTGCGTGAGAGGGTGATGAAGTGTGTGTGTATGTATGAGAGGGGGATGGAGTGTGTGTGTGTGTGTGTGTGTGTATGAGAGAGTGATAAAGTGTGTGTGTGTGTATATGAGAGGGTGATGAAGTGTGTGTGTATGTATGAGAGGGAAATGGAGTGTGTGTGTATGAGAGGGTGATGAAGTGTGTGTGTATGTATGAGAGGGGGATGGAGTGTGTGTGTGTGTATGAGAGGGTGATGAAGTGTGTGTGTATGTATGAGAGGGTGATGGATTGTGTGTGTATGAGAGGGTGATGGAGTTTGTGTTTGTGTGTGTGTATATGAGAAGGGGATGGATGGTGTATGTGTGTGTGTGTGTATGAGAGTTTGATGGAGTGTGTGTGTGTATGAGAGGGTGATGGAGTGTGTGTGTGTGTGCGTGAGAGGGTGATGAAGTGTGCGTGTATGTAGGACAGGGGGATGAAGTGTGTGTGTGTGTGTGTGTGTGTGTGTATGAGAGGGTGATGAAGTGTGTGTGTGTGTATATGAGAGGGTGATGAAGTGTGTGTGTATGTATGAGAGGGGGATGGAGTGTGTGTGTGTAAGAGAGGGTGATGAAGTGTGTGTGTATGTATGAGAGGGGGATGGAGTGTGTGTGTGTGTATGAGAGGGTGATGAAGTGTGTGTGTATGTATGAGAGGGTGATGGATTGTTTGTGTATGTATGAGAGGGTGATGGAGTGTGTGTGTGTGTGTGTGTGTGTATGAGAGGGTGATGAAGTGTTTGTGTATGTATGAGAGGGTGATGAAGTGTGTGTGTGTGTATATGAGAGGGTGATGGAGTGTGTGTGTGTATGAGAGGGTGATGGAGTGTGTGTGTGTGTGCGTGAGAGGGTGATGAAGTGTGTGTGTATGTATGAGAGGGGGATGAAGTGTGTGTGTGTGTGTGTGTGTATGAGAGGGTGATGAAGTGTGTGTGTGTGTATATGAGAGGGTGATGAAGTGTGTGTGTATGTATGAGAGGGGGATGGAGTGTGTGTGTGTAAGAGAGGGTGATGAAGTGTGTGTGTATGTATGAGAGGGGGATGGAGTGTGTGTGTGTGTATGAGAGGGTGATGAAGTGTGTGTGTATGTATGAGAGGGTGATGGATTGTGTGTGTATGAGAGGGTGATGGAGTTTGAGTTTGTGTGTGTGTATATGAGAAGGGGATGGAGGGTGTATGTGTGTGTGTGTGTATGAGAGTTTGATGGAGTGTGTGTGTGTATGAGAGGGTGATGGAGTGTGTGTGTGTGTGTGTGTGTGTGTATATGAGAGGGTGATGAAGTATGTCTGTGTATGAGAGGGTGATGGAGTGTGTGTGTATGTATGAGAGGGGGATGGAGTGTGTGTGTGTATGAGAGGGTGATGAAGTGTGTGTGTATGTATGAGAGGGGGATGGAGTTTGTGTGTGTGTATGGGAGGGTGATGGAGTGTGTGTGTGTGTTTGTGTGTATGAGAGGGTGATGGAGTGTATGTGTGTGTCTGAGAGGATGGTGGAGTGTGTGTGTTTGTGTGTATGAGAGAGTGATGGATTGTGTGTGTATGAGAGGGTGATGGATTGTGTGTTTGTGGGTGTGTGAATGAGAGGGTGATGGAGTGGGTGTGTCTGTGTGAGAGGTTGATTGATTGTGCGTGTGTGTGTGTATGAGAGGGTGATGGAGTGTTTGTGTGTATGAGAGGGTGATGGTTTGTGTGTGTGTGTGTGTGTGTGTGTGTATGAGAGGGTGATGAAGTGTGTGTGTGTATGAGAGGGTGATGGAGTGTGTGTGTGTATGAGGGGGTGATGGAGTGTGTGTGTGTATGAGGGGGTGTCGGAGTGTGTGTGTGTATGAGAGGGTGATGGAGTGTGTGTGTATGAGGGGGTGATGGAGTGTGTGTGTGTATGAGGGTGTGACGGAGTGTGTGTGTGTATGAGAGGGTGATGAAGAGTGTGTCTATGTATGAGAGGGGGATGGAGTGTGCGTGTGTGTGTTTATGAGAGGGTGATGGAGTGTATGTCTATGTATGAGAGGGGGATGGAGTGTGTGTCTATGTATGAGAGGGGGATGGAGTGTGTGTGTGTGTGTGTATGAGAGGGTGATGGAGTGTGTGTGTATGAGAGGGTGATGGAGAGTGTGTGTGTGTGTGTTTGTATGAGAGGGTGATGGAGCGTGTGTGTGTCTGTGTATGAGAGGGTGATGGAGTGTGTGTGTGTGTATGAGAGGGTGACGGAGTGTGTGTGTGTATGTGTGTATAAGAGGGTGATGGAGTGTGTGTCTATGTATGAGAGGGGGATGGAGTGTGTGCCTATGTATGAGAGGGGGATGGAGTGTGTGTGTGTGTGTGTATGAGAGGGTGATGGAGTGTGTGTCGATGTATGAGAGGGGGATGGAGTGTGTGTGTGTGTGTGTATGAGAAGGGGATGGAGTGTGTGTGTGTGTGTGTGTATGAGAGGGTGATCGAGTGTGTGTGTATGAGAGGGTGATGGAGTGTGTGTCTATGTATGAGAGGGGGATGGAGTGTGTGTCTATGTATGAGAGGGGGATGGAGTGTGTGTGTGTGTGTGTTTATGAGAGGGTGATGGAATGTGTGTGTGTATGAGAAGGTGATGGAGTGTGTGTGTGTGTGTGTGTGTGTGTATGAGAGGGTGATGAAGTGTGTGTCTATGTATGAGAGGGGGAAGGAGTGTGTGTGTGTGTGTATGAGAGGGTGATGGAGTGTGTGTGTATGTATGAGAGGGGGATGGAGTGTGTGTGTATGAGAGGGTGATGAAGTGTGTGTGTATGTATGAGAGGGGGATGGAGTTTGTGTGTGTGTATGAGAGGGTGATGGAGTGTGTGTGTGTGTTTGTGTGTATGAGAGGGTGATGGAGTGTATGTGTGTGTCTGAGAGGATGGTGGAGTGTGTGTGTTTGTGTGTATGAGAGGGTGATGGATTGTGTGTGTATGAGAGGCTGATGGATTGTGTGTTTGTGGGTGTGTGAATGAGAGGGTGATGGAGTGGGTGTGTCTGTGTGAGAGGTTGATTGATTGTGCGTGTGTGTGTGTATGAGAGGGTGATGGAGTGTTTGTGTGTATGAGAGGGTGATGGTTTGTGTGTGTGTGTGTGTGTGTGTGTATGAGAGGGTGATGAAGTGTGTGTGTGTATGAGAGGGTGATGGAGTGTGTGTGTGTATGAGGGGGTGATGGAGTGTGTGTGTGTATGAGGGGGTGTCGGAGTGTGTGTGTGTATGAGAGGGTGATGGAGTGTGTGTGTATGAGGGGGTGATGGAGTGTGTGTGTGTATGAGGGTGTGACGGAGTGTGTGTGTGTATGAGAGGGTGATGAAGTGTGTGTCTATGTATGAGAGGGGGATGGAGTGTGCGTGTGTGTGTTTATGAGAGGGTGATGGAGTGCATGTCTATGTATGAGAGGGGGATGGAGTGTGTGTCTATGTATGAGAGGGGGATGGAGTGTGTGTGTGTGTGTGTATGAGAGGGTGATGGAGTGTGTGTGTATGAGAGGGTGATGGAGAGTGTGTGTGTGTGTGTTTTTATGAGAGGGTGATGGAGCGTGTGTGTGTGTGTGTATCAGAGGGTGATGGAGTGTGTGTGTGTGTATGAGAGGGTGACGGAGTGTGTGTGTGTATGTGTGTATAAGAGGGTGATGGAGTGTGTGTCTATGTATGAGAGGGGGATGGAGTGTGTGCCTATGTATGAGAGGGGGATGGAGTGTGTGTGTGTGTGTGTATGAGAGGGTGATGGAGTGTGTGTCGATGTATGAGAGGGGGATGGAGTGTGTGTGTGTGTGTGTATGAGAAGGGGATGGAGTGTGTGTGTGTGTGTGTGTGTGAGAGGGTGAGCGAGTGTGTGTGTATGAGAGGGTGATGGAATGTGTGTGTGTATGAGAAGGTGATGGAGTGTGTGTGTGTGTGTGTGTGTGTATGAGAGTGTGATGGAGTGTGTGTGTGTATGAGAGGGTGATGAAGTGTGTGTCTATGTATGAGAGGGGGAAGGAGTGTGCGTGTGTGTGTATGAGAGGGTGATGGAGTGTGTGTCTATGTATGAGAGGGGGATGGAGTGTGTGTCTATGTATGAGAGGGGGATGGAGTGTGTGTGTGTGTGTGTATGAGAGGGTGATGGAGTGTGTGTGTGTATGAGAGGGTGATGGAGTGTGTGTGTGTGTCTGTGTGTGTATGAGAGGGTAATGAAGTGTTTGTGTATGTATGAGAGGGTGATGGAGTGTGTGTGTGTGTATGAGAGGGTGATGGAGTGTGTGTGTGTATGAGAGGGTGATGGAGTGTGTGTGTGTGTGCGTGAGAGGGTGATGAAGTGTGTGATTATGTATGAGAGGAGGATGGAGTGTGTGTGTGTGTGTGTGTGTGTGTATGAGAGGGTGATGAAGTGTGTGTGTGTGTATATGAGAGGGTGATGAAGTGTGTGTGTATGTATGAGAGGGTGATGGAGTGTGTGTGTGTATGAGAGGGTGATGAAATGTGTGTGTATGTATGAGAGGGGGATGGAGTGTGTGTGTGTGTATGAGAGGGTGATGGAGTGTGTGTGTGTGTTTGTGTGTATGAGAGGGTGATGGAGTGTATGTGTGTGTCTGAGAGGATGGTGGAGTGTGTGTGTTTGTGTGTATGAGAGGGTGATGGATTGTGTGTGTATGAGAGGGTGATGGATTGTGTGTGTGTGGGTGTGTGAATGAGAGGGTGATGGAGTGTGTGTGTCTGTGTGAGAGGTTGATTGATTGTGCGTGTGTGTGTGTATGAGAGGGTGATGGAGTGTGTGTGTGTATGAGAGGGTGATGGAGTGTGTGTGTGTGTGTATGTGTGTATGAGAGGGTGATGAAGTGTGTGTGTGTATGAGAGGGTGATGGAGTGTGTGTGTGTATGAGGGGGTGTTGGAGTGTGTGTGTGTATGAGGGTGTGACGGAGTGTGTGTGTATGAGAGGGTGATGAAGTGTGTGTCTATGTATGAGAGGGTGATGGAGTGTGTGTGTGTTTGTATGAGAGGGTGATGGAGTGTGTGTGTGTATGAGAGGGTGATGGAGTGTGTGTGTATGAGGGGGTGATGGAGTGTGTGTGTGTATGAGGGGGTGACGGAGTGTGTGTGTATGAGATGGTGATGAAGTGTATGTCTATGTATGAGAGGGGGATGGAGCGTGTGTGTGTGTGTTTATTAGAGGGTGATGGAGTGTTTGTCTATGTATGAGAGGGGGATGGAGTTTGTGTCTATGTATGAGAGAGGGATGGAGTGTGTGTGTGTGTGTGTGTATGAGAGGGTGATGGAGTGTGTGTATGTATGAGAGGGGGATGGAGTGTGTGTGCGTGTATGAGAGGGTGATGGAGTGTGTGTGTGTGTGAGAGGGTGATGGAGTATGTGTGTATGTACGAGAGGGGCATGGAGTATCTGTGTGTGTGTATGAGATGGGGATGGAGTGTGTGTGTATGAGAGGGTGATGGAGTGTGTGTGTGTGTGTGTGTGTGTGTATGAGAGGGTGAAGGAGTGTGTGTATGTGTGTGTGCGTGTATGAGAGGGTGATGGAGTGAGTGTGTATGAGAGGGTGATGAAGTGTGTGTCTATGTATGAGAGGGTGATGGAGTGTGTGTGTGTGTGTATGAGAGGGTGATGGAGTGTGTGTGTGTATGAGAGGGTGATGGAGTGTGTGTGTGTATGAGGGTGTGACGGAGTGTGTGTGTATGAGAGTGTGATGAAGTGTGTGTCTATGTATGAGAGGGTGATGGAGTGTGTGTGTGTTTGTATGAGAGGGTGATGGAGTGTGTGTGTGTATGAGAGGGTGATGGAGTGTGTGTGTATGAGGGGGTGATGGAGTGTGTGTGTGTATGAGGGGGTGACGGAGTGTGTGTGTGTATGAGAGGGTGATGAAGTTTGTGTCTATGTATGAGAGGGGGATGGAGCGTGTGTGTGTGTGTTTATTAGAGGGTGATGGAGTGTTTGTCTATGTATGAGAGGGGGATGGAGTTTGTGTCTATGTATGAGAGAGGGATGGAGTGTGTGTGTGTGTGTGTATGAGAGGGTGATGGAGTGTGTGTGTATGAGAGGGTGATGGAGAGTGTGTGTGTGTGTGTGTGTATGAGAGGGTGATGGAGCGTGTGTGTGTGTGTGTAAGAGAGGGTGATGGAGTCTGTGTGTGTGTATGAGAGGGTGACGGAGTGTGTGTGTGTATGAGAGGGTGATGGAGTGTGTGTGTGTATGAGAGGGGGATGGAGTGTGTGTGTGTGTATGAGAGGGTGATGGAGTGTGTGTGTGTGTGTGAGAGGGTGATGGAGTATGTGTGTATGTATGAGATGGGCATGGAGTATCTGTGTGTGTGTATGAGAGGGGGATGGAGTGTGTGTGTGTATGAGAGGGTGATGGAGTGTGTGTTTGTGTGTGTGTGTATGAGAGGGTGATGGAGTGTGTGTGTATGTATGAGAGGGGGATGGAGTGTGTGTGTGAGTGTGTGTTTGAGAGGGTGAAGGAGTGTGTGTTTGTGTGTGTGCGTGTATGAGAGGGTGATGGAGTATGTGTGTATGTATGAGAGGGGCATGGAGTATCTGTGTGTGTGTATGAGATGGGGATGGAGTGTGTGTGTGTATGAGAGGGTGATGGAGTGTGTGTGTGTGTGTGTATGAGAGGGTGAAGGAGTGTGTGTTTGTGTGTGTGTGTGTATGAGAGGGTGATGGAGTGTGTCTGTGTGTATGAGGGGGTGAAGTAGTGTGATTTTGTGTATGAGAGGGTGATGGAGTGTGTGTGTGTGTGTGTGTATGAGAGGGTGATGGAGTGTGTGTGTGTGTATGAGAGGGTGATGGAGTGTGTGTCTGTGTATGAGAGGGTAACGGAGTGTGTGTGTGTTTGTGTTTATGAGAAGGGGATGGAGTGTGTGTGTGTATGAGAGGGTGATGGAGTGTGTGTCTATGTATGAGAGGGGGATGGAGTGTGTGTCTATGTATGAGAGGGGGATGGAGTGTGTGTGTGTGTGTATGAGAGGGTGATGAAGTGTGTGTCTATGTATGAGAGGGGGATGAAGTGTGTGTGTGTGTGTGTGTATGAGAAGGGGATGGAGTGTGTGTGTGTGTGTGTATGAGAGGGTGATGGAGTGTGTATGTGTATGAGAGGGCGATGGAGTGTGTGTCTATGTATGAGAGGGGGATGGAGTGTGTGTGTGTATGAGAGGGTGATGGAGTGTGTGTGTGTGTGTGTGTGTGTGAATGAGAGGGTGATGAAGTGTGTGTGTATGAGAGGGTGATGGAGTGTGTGTGTGTATGAGGGGGTGATGGAGTGTGTGTGTGTATGAGGGGGTGACGGAGTGTGTGTGTATGAGAGGGTGATGAAGTGTGTGTCTATGTATGAGAGGGTGATGGAGTGTGTGTGTGTTTGTATGAGAGGGTGATGGAGTGTGTGTGTATGAGGGGGTGATGGAGTGTGTGTGTGTATGAGGGGGTGACGGAGTGTGTGTGTGTATGAGAGGGTGATGAAGTGTGTGTCTATGTATGAGAGGGGGATGGAGCGTGTGTGTGTGTGTTTATTAGAGGGTGATGGAGTGTTTGTCTATGTATGAGAGGGGGATGGAGTGTGTGTCTATGTATGAGAGAGGGATGGAGTGTGTGTGTGTGTGTGTGTATGAGAGGGTGATGGAGCGTGTGTGTGTGTGTATGAGAGGGTGATGGAGTCTGTGTGTGTGTATGAGAGGGTGACGGAGTGTGTGTGTGTATGAGAGGGGGATGGAGTGTGTGTATGTATGAGAGGGGGAACGAGTGTGTGTGTGTATGAGAGGGTGATGGAGTGTGTGTGTGTGTGTGAGAGGGTGATGGAGTATTTGTGTATGTATGAGAGGGGCATGGAGTATCTGTGTGTGTGTATGAGAGGGGGATGGAGTGTGTGTGTGTATGAGAGGGTGATGGAGTGTGTGTTTGTGTGTGTGTGTATGAGAGGGTGATGGAGTGTGTATGTATGTATGAGAGGGGGATGGAGTGTGTGTGTGTGTGTGTGTATGAGAGGGTGAAGGAGTGTGTGTTTGTGTGTGTGCGTGTATGAAAGGGTGATGGAGTGTGTGTGTGTGTGTGAGAGGGTGATGGAGTATGTGTGTATGTATGAGAGGGGCATGGAGTATCTGTGTGTGTGTATGAGATGGGGATGGAGTGTGTGTGTGTATGAGAGGGTGATGGAGTGTGTGTGTGTGTGTGTGTGTATGAGAGGGTGAAGGAGTGTGTGTTTGTGTGTGTGCGTGTATGAGAGGGTGATGGAGTGTGTCTGTGTGTATGAGAGGGTGAAGTAGTGTGATTTTGTGTATGAGAGGGTGATGGAGTGTGTGTGTGTGTGTGTGTGTGTGTATGAGAGGGTGATGGAGTGTGTGTGTGTGTATGAGAGGGTGATGGAGTGTGTGTCTGTGTATGAGAGGGTAACGGAGTGTGTGTGTGTTTGTGTTTATGAGAAGGGGATGGAGTGTGTGTGTGTATGAGAGGGTGATGGAGTGTGTGTCTATGTATGAGAGGGGGATGGAGTGTGTGTCTATGTATGAAAGGGGGATGGAGTGTGTGTGTGTGTGTATGAGAGGGTGATGAAGTGTGTGTCTATGTATGAGAGGGGGATGGAGTGTGTGCCTATGTATGAGAGGGGGATGGAGTGTGTGTGTGTGTGTGTATGAGAGGGTGATGGAGTGTGTGTGTGTGTGTATGAGAAGGGGATGGAGTGTGTGTGTGTGTGTGTATGAGAGGGTGATGGAGTGTGTATGTGTATGAGAGGGCGATGGAGTGTGTGTCTATGTATGAGAGGGGGATGGAGTGTGTGCCTATGTATGAGAGGGGGATGGAGTGTGTGTGTGTGTGTGTATGAGAGGGTGATGGAGTGTGTGTGTGTATGAGAGGGTGATGGAGTGTGTGTGTGTGTGTGTGTGTGTATGAGAGGGTGATGAAGTGTGTGTGTGTATGAGAGGGTGATGGAGTGTGTGTGTGTATGAGGGGGTGATGGAGTGTGTGTGTGTATGAGGGGGTGACGGTGTGTGTGTGTGTAAGAGAGGGTGATGAAGTATGTGTCTATGTATGAGAGGCTGATGGAGTGTGTGTGTGTGTGTTTATGAGAGGGTGATGGAGTGTTTGTCTATGTATGAGAGGGCGATGGAGTGTGTGTCTATGTATGAGAGGGGGATGGAGTGTGTGTGTGTGTGTGTGTGTGTGTGTGTGTATGAGAGGGTAATGGAGTGTGTGTGTATGAGAGGGTGATGGAGAGTGTGTGTGTGTGTGTGTGTATGAGAGGGTGATGGAGCGTGTGTGTGTGTATGAGAGGGTGATGGAGTGTGTGTGTGTGTATGAGAGGGTGACGGAGTGTGTGTGTGTATGTGTGTAAAAGAGGGTGAAAGAGTGTGTGTCTATGTATGAGAGGGGGATGGAGTGTGTGCCTATGTATGAGAGGGGGATGGAGTGTGTGTGTGTGTGTCTGTATGAGAGGGTGATGGAGTGTGTGTCTATGTATGAGAGGGGATGGAGTGTGTGTGTGTGTGTGTATGAGAAGGGTTTGGAGTGTGTGTGTGTGTATGAGAGGGTGGTGGAGTGTGTGTGTTTGTATGAGAGGGGGATGGAGTGTGTGTGTGTGTGTGTATGAGAGGGTGATGGAGTGTGTGTGTGTGTGTGAGAGGGTGATGGAGTATGTGTGTATGTATGAGAGGGTAACGGAGTGTGTGTGTGTTTGTGTTTATGAGAAGGGGATGGAGTGTGTGTGTGTATGAGAGGGTGATGGAGTGTGTGTCTATGTATGAGAGGGGGATGGAGTGTGTGTCTATGTATGAGAGAGGGATGGAGTGTGTGTGTGTGTGTATGAGAGGGTGATGAAGTGTGTGTCTATGTATGAGAGGGGGATGAAGTGTGTGTGTGTGTGTGTGTATGAGAAGGGGATGGAGTGTGTGTGTGTGTGTGTATGAGAGGGTGATGGAGTGTGTATGTGTATGAGAGGGCGATGGAGTGTGTGTCTATGTATGAGAGGGGGATGGAGTGTGTGTCTATGTATGAGAGGGGGATGGAGTGTGTGTGTGTGTGTGTATGAGAGGGTGATGGAGTGTGTGTGTGTATGAGAGGGTGATGGAGTGTGTGTGTGTGTGTGTGTGTGTATGAGAGGGTGATGAAGTGTGTGTGTGTATGAGAGGGTGATGGAGTGTGTGTGTGTATGAGGGGGTGATGGAGTGTGTGTGTGTATGAGGGGGTGACGGAGTGTGTGTGTGTATGAGAGGGTGATGAAGTGTGTGTCTATGTATGAGAGGGTGATGGAGTGTGTGTGTGTGTGTTTATGACAGGGTAATGGAGTGTGTGTGTATGAGAGGGTGATGGAGAGTGTGTGTGTGTGTGTGTGTATGAGAGGGTTGTGGAGCGTGTGTGTGTGTATGAGAGGGTGATGGAGTGTGTGTGTGTGTATGAGAGGGTGACGGAGTGTGTGTGTGTATGTGTGTAAAAGAGGGTGATGGAGTGTGTGTCTATGTATGAGAGGGGGATGGAGTGTGTGCCTATGTATGAGAGGGGGATGGAGTGTGTGTGTGTGTGTGTGTGTGTATGAGAGGGTGATGGAGTGTGTGTCTATGTATGAGAGGGGGATGGAGTGTGTGTGTGTGTGTGTATGAGAAGGGCTTGGAGTGTGTGTGTGTGTATGAGAGGGTGGTGGAGTGTGTGTGTATGTATGAGAGGGGCATGGAGTATCTGTGTGTGTGTATGAGAGGGGGATGGAGTGTGTGTGTGTGTATGAGAGGGTGATGGAGTGTGTGTGTGTGTGTGAGAGGGTGATGGAGTATGTGTGTATGTATGAGAGGGGCGTGGAGTATCTGTGTGTGTGTATGAGAGGGGGATGGAGTGTGTGTGTGTATGAGAGGGTGATGGAGTGTGTGTTTGTGTGTGTGTGTATGAGAGGGTGAAGGAGTGTGTGTTTGTGTGTGTGCGTGTATGAGAGGGTGATGGAGTGTGTCTGTGTGTATGAGAGGGTGAAGTAGTGTGATTTGGTGTATGAGAGGGTGATGGAGTGTGTGTGTGTTTATGAGAGGGTGACGGAGTGTGTGTGTGTTTGTGTGTATGAGAAGGGGATGGAGTGTGTGTGTGTATGAGAGGGTGATGGAGTGTGTGTCTATGTATGAGAGGGGGATGGAGTGTGTGTCTATGTATAAGAGGGGGATGGAGTGTGTGTGTGTGTGTATGAGAGGGTGATGGAGTGTGTGTCTATGTATGAGAGGGGGATGAAGTGTGTGTGTGTGTGTGTGTGTATGAGAAGGGGATGGAGTGAGTGTGTGTGTGTGTGTATGAGAGGGTGATGGAGTGTGTGTGTGTATGAGAGGGCGATGGAGTGTGTGTCTATGTATGAGAGGGGGATGGAGTGTGTGTCTATGTATGAGAGGGGGATGGAGTGTGTGTGTGTTTGTGTATGAGAGGGTGATGGAGTGTGTGTGTGTGTATGAGAGGGTGATGGAGTGTGTGTGTGTGTGTGTGTGTGTGTGTGTATGAGAGGGTGATGGAGTGTGTGTGTGTATGAGAGGGTGATGGAGTGTGTGTGTATGTATGAGAGGGGGATGGAGTGTGTGTGTTTGTATGAGAGGGTGATGGAGTGTGTGTGTGTATGAGAGGGTGATGGAGTGTGTGTGTGTGTGTGTGAGAGGGTGATGAAGTGTGTGTGTATGTATGAGAGGGGGATGGAGTGTGTGAGATGGTTTGAGAGGGTGATGGAGTGTGTGTGTGTATGAGAGGGTGATGGAGTATGTGTGTATGTATGAGAGGGGGATGGAGTGTGTGGGTGTATGAGAGGGTGATGGAGTGTGTGTTTGTGTGTGTGTATATGAGAAGGGGATGGAGTGTGTGTGTGTATGAGAGGGTGATGGAGTGTATGTTTGTGTGTGTGTGTGTGTCTATGAGAGGGTGATGAAGTGTGTGTGTGTATGAGAGGGTGATGGAGTGTGTGTGTGTGTGTGTGTGTATGAGAGGGTGATGAAGTGTGTGTGTGTGTATATGAGAGGGTGATGAAGTGTGTGTGTGTATGAGAGGGGGATGGAGTGTGTGTGTGTATGAGAGGGTGATGAAGTGTGTGTGTATGTATGAGAGGGGGATGGAGTGTGTGTGAGTGTATGAGAGGGTGATGGAGTGTGTGTGTGTGTGTGAGAGGGTGATGGAGTATGTGTGTATGTATGAGAGGGGCGTGGAGTATCTGTGTGTGTGTATGAGAGAGGGGGATGGAGGGTGTGTGTGTGTATGAGAGGGTGATGGAGTGTGTGTGTGTGTGTGTATGAGAGGGTGAAGGAGTGTGTGTTTGTGTGTGTGCGTGTATGAGAGGGTGATGGAGTGTGTCTGTGTGTATGAGAGGGTGAAGTAGTGTGATTTGGTGTATGAGAGGGTGATGGAGTGTGTGTGTGTGTGTGTGAGAGGGTGATGAATTGTGTGTGTATGTATGAGAGGGGGATGGAGTGTGTGAGATGGTTTGAGAGGGTGATGGAGTGTGTGTGTGTATGAGAGGGTGATGGAGTATGTGTGTATGTATGAGAGGGGGATGGAGTGTGTGTGTGTATGAGAGGGTGATGGAGTGTGTGTTTGTGTGTATGAGAGGGTGATGGAGTGTGTGTGTGTGTGTGTGTGTATGAGAGGGTGATGAAGTGTGTGTGTGTGTATATGAGAGGGTGATGAAGTGTGTGTGTGTATGAGAGGGGGATGGAGTGTGTGTGTGTATGAGAGGGTGATGAAGTGTGTGTGTATGTATGAGAGGGGGATGGAGTTTGTGTGTGTGTATGAGAGGGTGATGGAGTGTGTGTGTGTGTTTGTGTGTATGAAAGGGTGATGGAGTGCATGTGTGTGTCTGAGAGGATGGTGGAGTGTGTGTGTTTGTGTGTATGAGAGGGTGATGGATTGTGTGTGTATGAGAGGGTGATGGATTGTGTGTGAGTGGGTGTGTGAATGAGAGGGTGATGGAGTGTGTGTGTCTGTGTGAGAGGTTGATTGATTGTGCGTGTGTGTGTGTACGAGAGGGTGATGGAGTGTGTGTGTGTATGAGAGGGTGATGGTTTGTGTGTGTGTGTGTGTGTGTATGAGAGGGTGATAAAGTGTGTGTGTGTATGAGAGGGTGATGGAGTGTGTGTGCGTATGAGGGGGTGATGGAGTGTGTGTGTGTATGAGGGGGTGTCGGAGTGTGTGTGTGTATGAGAGGGTGATGGAGTGTGTGTGTATGAGGGGGTGATGGAGTGTGTGTGTGTATGAGGGTGTGACGGAGTGTGTGTGTGTATGAGAGGGTGATGAAGTGTGTGTCTATGTATGAGAGGGGGATGGAGTGTGTGTGTGTGTGTGTTTATGAGAGGGTGATGGAGTGTGTGTGTGTATGAGAGGGTGATGGAGTGTGTGTCTATGTATGAGAGGGGGATGGAGTGTGTGTCTATGTATGAGAGGGGGATGGAGTGTGTGTGTGTGTCTGTTTATGAGAGGGTGATGGAATGTGTGTGTGTATGAGAAGGTGATGGAGTGTGTGTGTGTGTGTGTGTGTGTGTGTATGAGAGGGTGATGGAGTGTGTGTGTGTATGAGAGGGTGATGAAGTGTGTGTCTATGTATGAGAGGGGGAAGGAGTGTGTGTGTGTGTATGCGAGGGTGATGGAGTGTGTGTGTGTGTCTGTGTGTGTATGAGAGGGTGATGGAGTGTGTGTGTGTATGAGAGGGTGATGGAGTGTGTGTGTGTGTCTGTGTGTGTATGAGAGGGTGATGAAGTGTTTGTGTATGTATGAGAGGGTGATGGAGTGTGTGTGTGTGTATGAGAGGGTGATGGAGTGTGTGTGTGTATGAGAGGGTGATGGAGTGTGTGTGTGTGTGCGTGAGAGGGTGATGAAGTGTGTGTGTATTTATGAGAGGGGGATGGAGTGTGTGTGTGTGTGTGTGTGTGTATGAGAGGGTGATGAAGTGTGTGTGTGTGTATATGAGAGGGTGATGAAGTGTGTGTGTATGTATGAGAGGGGGATGGAGTGTGTGTGTGTATGAGAGGGTGATGAAGTGTGTGTGTATGTATGAGAGGGGGATGGAGTGTGTGTGTGTGTATGAGAGGATGATGGAGTGTGTGTGTGTGTTTGTGTGTATGAGAGGGTGATGGAGTGTATGTGTGTGTCTGAGAGCATGGTGGAGTGTGTGTGTTTGTGTGTATGAGAGGGTGATGGATTGTGTGTGTATGAGAGGGTGATGGGTTGTGTGTGTGTGGGTGTGTGAATGAGAGGGTGATGGAGTGTGTGTGTCTGTGTGAGAGGTTGATGGATTGTGCATGTGTGTGTGTATGAGAGGGTGATGGAGTGTGTGTGTGTATGAGAGGGTGATGGAGTGTGTGTGTGTGTGTGTGTGTGTGTATGAGAGGGTGATGAAGTGTGTGTGTATGAGAGGGTGATGGAGTGTGTGTGTGTATGAGGGGGTGATGGAGTGTGTGTGTGTATGAGGGGGTGACGGAGTGTGTGTGTATGAGAGGGTGATGAAGTGTGTGTCTATGTATGAGAGGGTGATGGAGTGTGTGTGTGTTTGTATGTGAGGGTGATGGAGTGTGTGTGTGTATGAGAGGGTGATGGAGTGTGTGTGTATGAGGGGGTGATGGAGTGTGTGTGTGTATGAGGGGGTGACGGAGTGTGTGTGTGTATGAGAGGGTGATGAAGTGTGTGTCTATGTATGAGAGGGGGATGGAGCGTGTGTGTGTGTGTTTATTAGAGGGTGATGGAGTGTTTGTCTATGTATGAGAGGGGGATGGAGTGTGTGTCTATGTATGAGAGAGGGATGGAGTGTGTGTGTGTGTGTGTGTATGAGAGGGTGATGGAGCGTGTGTGTGTGTGTATGAGAGGGTGATGGAGTCTGTGTGTGTGTATGAGAGGGTGACGGAGTGTGTGTGTGTATGAGAGGGGGATGGAGTGTGTGTATGTATGAGAGGGGGAACGAGTGTGTGTGTGTATGAGAGGGTGATGGAGTGTGTGTGTGTGTGTGAGAGGGTGATGGAGTATTTGTGTATGTATGAGAGGGGCATGGAGTATCTGTGTGTGTGTATGAGAGGGGGATGGAGTGTGTGTGTGTATGAGAGGGTGATGGAGTGTGTGTGTGGGTGTGTGTGTATGAGAGGGTGAAGGAGTGTGTGTTTGTGTGTGTGCGTGTATGAGAGGGTGATGGAGTGTGTCTGTGTGTATGAGAGGGTGAAGTAGTGTGATTTTGTGTATGAGAGGGTGATGGAGTGTGTGTGTGTGTGTGTGTGTATGAGAGGGTGATGGAGTGTGTGTGTGTGTATGAGAGGGTGATGGAGTGTGTGTCTGTGTATGAGAGGGTAACGGAGTGTGTGTGTGTTTGTGTTTATGAGAAGGGGATGGAGTGTGTGTGTGTATGAGAGGGTGATGGAGTGTGTGTCTATGTATGAGAGGGGGATGGAGTGTGTGTCTATGTATGAAAGGGGGATGGAGTGTGTGTGTGTGTGTATGAGAGGGTGATGAAGTGTGTGTCTATGTATGAGAGGGGGATGAAGTGTGTGTGTGTGTGTATGAGAAGGGGATGGAGTGTGTGTGTGTGTGTGTATGAGAGGGTGATGGAGTGTGTATGTGTATGAGAGGGCGATGGAGTGTGTGTCTATGTATGAGAGGGGGATGGAGTGTGTGTCTATGTATGAGAGGGGGATGGAGTGTGTGTGTGTGTGTGTATGAGAGGGTGATGGAGTGTGTGTGTGTATGAGAGGGTGATGGAGTGTGTGTGTGTGTGTGTGTGTGTATGAGAGGGTGATGAAGTGTGTGTGTGTATGAGAGGGTGATGGAGTGTGTGTGTGTATGAGGGGGTGATGGAGTGTGTGTGTGTATGAGGGGGTGACGGAGTGTGTGTGTGTAAGAGAGGGTGATGAAGTATGTGTCTATGTATGAGAGGGTGATGGAGTGTGTGTGTGTGTGTTTATGAGAGGGTGATGGAGTGTTTGTCTATGTATGAGAGGGGGATGGAGTGTGTGTCTATGTATGAGAGGGGGATGGAGTGTGTGTGTGTGTGTGTGTGTGTGTATGAGAGGGTAATGGAGTGTGTGTGTATGAGAGGGTGATGGAGAGTGTGTGTGTGTGTGTGTGTGTATGAGAGGGTGATGGAGCGTGTGTGTGTGTATGAGAGGGTGATGGAGTGTGTGTGTGTGTATGAGAGGGTGACGGAGTGTGTGTGTGTATGTGTGTAAAAGAGGGTGAAAGAGTGTGTGTCTATGTATGAGAGGGGGATGGAGTGTGTGCCTATGTATGAGAGGGGGATGGAGTGTGTGTGTGTGTGTCTGTATGAGAGGGTGATGGAGTGTGTGTCTATGTATGAGAGGGGATGGAGTGTGTGTGCGTGTGTGTATGAGAAGGGTTTGGAGTGTGTGTGTGTGTATGAGAGGGTGGTGGAGTGTGTGTGTTTGTATGAGAGGGGGATGGAGTGTGTGTGTGTGTGTGTATGAGAGGGTGATGGAGTGTGTGTGTGTGTGTGAGAGGGTGATGGAGTATGTGTGTATGTATGAGAGGGGCATGGAGTATCTGTATGTGTATATGAGAGGGGGATTGAGTGTGTGTGTGTATGAGAGGGTGATGGAGTGTGTGTTTGTGTGTGTGTGTATGAGAGGGTGATGGAGTGTGTGTGTATGTATGAGAGGGGGATGGAGTGTGTGTGTGTGTGTGTGTATGAGAGGGTGAAGGAGTGTGTGTTTGTGTGTGTGCGTGTATGAGAGGGTGATGGAGTGTGTGTGTGTGTGTGAGAGGGTGATGGAGTATGTGTGTATGTATGAGAGGGGCATGGAGTATCTGTGTGTGTGTATGAGATGGGGATGGAGTGTGTGTGTGTATGAGAGGGTGATGGAGTGTGTGTGTGTGTGTGTGTGTATGAGAGGGTGAAGGAGTGTGTGTTTGTGTGTGTGCGTGTATGAGAGGGTGATGGAGTGTGTCTGTGTGTATGAGAGGGTGAAGTAGTGTGATTTTGTGTATGAGAGGGTGATGGAGTGTGTGTGTGTGTGTGTGTTTATGAGAGGGTGATGGAGTGTGTGTATGAGAGGGTGATGGAGTGTGTGTCTGTGTATGAGAGGGTAACGGAGTGTGTGTGTGTTTGTGTTTATGAGAAGGGGATGGAGTGTGTGTGTGTATGAGAGGGTGATGGAGTGTGTGTCTATGTATGAGAGGGGGATGGAGTGTGTGTCTATGTATGAAAGGGGGATGGAGCGTGTGTGTGTGTGTATGAGAGGGTGATGAAGTGTGTGTCTATGTATGAGAGGGGGATGAAGTGTGTGTGTGTGTGTGTGTATGAGAAGGGGATGGAGTGTGTGTGTGTGTGTGTATGAGAGGGTGATGGAGTGTGTATGTGTATGAGAGGGCGATGGAGTGTGTGTCTATGTATGAGAGGGGGATGGAGTGTGTGTCTATGTATGAGAGGGGGATGGAGTGTGTGTCTGTGTGTGTATGAGAGGGTGATGGAGTGTGTGTGTGTATGAGAGGGTGATGGAGTGTGTGTGTGTGTGTGTGTGTGTGTATGAGAGGGTGATGAAGTGTGTGTGTGTATGAGAGGGTGATGGAGTGTGTGTGTGTATGAGGGGGTGATGGAGTGTGTGTGTGTATGAGGGGGTGATGGAGTGTGTGTGTGTAAGAGAGGGTGATGAAGTGTGTGTCTATGTATGAGAGGGTGATGGAGTGTGTGCGTGTGTGTTTATGAGAGGGTGATGGAGTGTTTGTCTATGTATGAGAGGGGGATGGAGTGTGTGTCATTGTATGAGAGGGGGATGGAGTGTGTGTGTTTGTGTGTGTATGAGAGGGTAATGGAGTGTGTGTGTATGAGAGGGTGATGGAGAGTGTGTGTGTGTGTGTGTGTATGAGAGGGTGATGGAGCGTGTGTGTGTGTATGAGAGGGTGATGGAGTGTGTGTGTGTGTATGAGAGGGTGACGGAGTGTGTGTGTGTATGTGTGTAAAAGAGGGTGATGGAGTGTGTGTCTATGTATGAGAGGGGGATGGAGTGTGTGCCTATGTATGAGAGGGGGATGGAGTGTGTGTGTGTGTGTGTATGAGAGGGTGATGGAGTGTGTGTCTATGTATGAGAGGGGGATGGAGTGTGTGTGTGTGTGTATGAGAAGGGTTTGGAGTGTGTGTGTGTGTATGAGAGGGTGGTGGAGTGTGTGTCTATGTATGAGAGGGGGATGGAGTGTGTGTGTGTGTGTATGAGAGGGTGATGGAGTGTATGTGTGTGTGTGAGAGGGTGATGGAGTATGTGTGTATGTATGAGAGGGGCATGGAGTATCTGTGTGTGTATATGAGATGGAGATGGAGTGTGTGTGTGTATGAGAGGGTGATGGAGTGTGTGTTTGTGTGTGTGTGTATGAGAGGGTGATGGAATGTGTGTGTATGTATGAGGGGGATGGAGTGTGTGTGTGTGTGTGTGTATGACAGGGTGAAGGAGTGTGTGTTTGTGTGTGTGCGTGTATGAGAGGGTGATGGAGTGTGTCTGTGTGTACGAGAGAGTGAAGTAGTGTGATTTGGTGTATGAGAGGGTGATGGAGTGTGTGTGTGTGTGTGTATGAGAGGGTGATGGTGTGTGTGTGTGTGTGTGTGTGTATGAGAGGGTGATGGAGTGTGTGTGTGTGTATGAGAGGGTGATGCAGTGTGTGTGTGTGTATGAGAGGGTGACGGAGTGTGTGTGTGTTTGTGTGTATGAGAAGGGGATGGAGTGTGTGTGTGTATGAGAGGGTGATGGAGTGTGTGTCTATGTATGAGAGGGGGATGGAGTGTGTGTCTATGTATAAGAGGGGGATGGAGTGTGTGTGTGTGTGTATGAGAGGGTGATGGAGTGTGTGTGTGTGTGTGTGTGAGAGGGTGATGGAGTATGTGTGTATGTATGAGAGGGGGATGGAGTGTGTGTGTGTGTGTGTGTATGAGAGTTTGATGGAGTGTGTGTGTGTGTATAAGAGGGTGATGGAGTGTGTGTGTGTGTGTGTGTGTGTGTGTATGAGAGGGTGATGAAGTGTGTGTGTGTATGAGAGGGTGATGGAGTGTGTGTGTGTGTGTGTGTGTATGAGAGGGTGATGAAGTGTGTGTGTGTATATATGAGAGGGTGATGAAGTGTGTGTGTGTATGAGAGGGGGATGGAGTGTGTGTGTGTATGAGAGGGTGATGAAGTGTGTGTGTATGTATGAGAGGGGGATGGAGTTTGTGTGTGTGTATGAGAGGGTGATGGAGTGTGTGTGTGTGCTTGTGTGTATGAGAGGGTGATGGAGTGTATGTGTGTGTTTGTGTGTATCAGAGGGTGATGGAGTGTATGTCTGTGTCTGAGAGGATGGTGGAGTGTGTGTGTGTGTTTGTGTGTATGAGAGGGTGATGGAGTGTATGTGTGTGTCTGAGAGGATGGTGGAGTGTGTGTGTTTGTGTGTATGAGAGGGTGATGGATTGTGTGTGTATGAGAGGGTGATGGATTGTGTGTGTGTGGGTGTGTGAATGAGAGGGTGATGGAGTGTGTGTGTCTGTGTGAGAGGTTGATTGATTGTGCGTGTGTGTGTGTATGAGAGGGTGATGGAGTGTGTGTGTGTATGAGAGGGTGATGGTTTGTGTGTGTGTGTGTGTGTGTGTGTGTGTATGAGAGGGTGATGAAGTGTGTCTGTGTATGAGAGGGTGATGGAGTGTGTGTGTGTATGAGGGGGTGATGGAGTGTGTGAGTGTATGAGGGGGTGTCGGAGTGTGTGTGTGTATGAGAGGGTGATGGAGTGTGTGTGTATGAGGGGGTGATGGAGTGTGTGTGTGTATGAGGGTGTGACGTAGTGTTTGTGTGTATGAGAGGGTGATGAAGTGTGTGTCTATGTATGAGAGGGGGATGGAGTGTGTGTCTATATATGAGAGGGGGATGGAGTGTGTGTGTGTGTGTGTATGAGAGGGTGATGGAGTATGTGTGTATGAGAGGGTGATGGAGAGTGTGTGTGTGTGTGTGTGTGTATGAGAGGGTGATGGAGCGTGTGTGTGTGTGTGTATGAGAGGGTGATGGAGTGTGTGTGTGTGTATGAGAGGGTGACGGAGTGTGTGTGTGTATGTGTGTATAAGAGAGTGATGGAGTGTGTGTCTATGTATGAGAGGGGGATGGAGTGTGTGCCTATGTATGAGAGGGGGATGGAGTTTGTGTGTGTGTGTTTATGAGAGGGTGATGGAGTGTGTGTCTATGTATGAGAGGGGGATGGAGTGTGTGTGTGTATGAGAAGGGGATGGATTGTGTGTCTATGTATGAGAGGGTGATGGAGTGTGTGTCTATGTATGAGAGGGGGATGGACTGTGTGTGTGTGTGTGTTTATGAGGGGGTGATGGAATGTGTGTGTGTATGAGAAGGTGATGGAGTGTGTGTGTGTGTGTGTGTGTGTGTGTATGAGAGGGTGATGGAGTGTGTGTGTGTATGAGAGGTTGATGGAGTGTGTGTCTATGTATGAGAGGGGGAAGGAGTGTGTGTGTGTGCGTGTATGAGAGTGTGATGGAGTGTGTGTCTATGTATGAGATGGGGATGGAGTGTGTGTCTATGTATGAGAGGGGGATGGAGTGTGTGTGTGTGTGTGTGTATGAGAGGGTGATGGAGTGTGTGTGTGTATGAGAGGGTGATGGAGTGTGTGTGTGTGTCTGTGTGTGTATGAGAGGGTGATGAAGTGTTTGTGTATGTATGAGAGGGTGATGGAGTGTGTGTGTGTGTATGAGAGGGTGATGGAGTGTGTGTGTGTATGAGAGGGTGATGGAGTGTGTGTGTTTGTGCGTGAGACGGTGATGAAGTGTGTGTGTATGTATGAGAGGGGGATGGAGTGTGTGTGTGTGTGTGTGTGTGTATGAGAGGGTGATGAAGTGTGTGTGTGTGTGTATATGAGAGGGTGATGAAGTGTCTGTGTATGTATGAGAGGGGGATGGAGTGTGTGTGTGTATGAGAGGGTGATGAAGTGTGTGTGTATGTATGAGAGGGGGATGGAGTGTGTTTGTGTGTATGAGAGGGTGATGGAGTGTGTGTGTGTGTTTGTGTGTATGAGAGTGTGATGTAGTGTATGTGTGTGTCTGAGAGCATGGTGGAGTGTGTGTGTGTATCAGGGGGTGATGGAGTGTGTGTGTGTGGGTGTGTGAATGAGAGGGTGATGGAGTGTGTGTGTCTGTGTGAGAGGTTGATGGATTGGGCATGTGTGTGTGTATGAGAGGGTGATGGAGTGTGTGTGTGTATGAGAGGGTGATGGAGTGTGTGTGTGTGTGTGTATGAGAGGGTGATGAAGTGTGTGTGTGTATGAGAGGGTGATGGAGTGTGTGTGTGTATGAGGGGGTGATGGAGTGTGTGTGTGTATGAGGGGGTGACGGAGTGTGTGTGTGTATGAGAGGGTGATGAAGTGTGTGTCTATGTATGAGAGGGGGATGGAGCGTGTGTGTGTGTGTTTATGAGAGGGTGATGGGGTGTTTGTCTATGTATGAGAGGGTGATGGAGTGTGTGTCTATGTATGAGAGAGGGATGGAGTGTGTGTGTGTGTGTGTGTATGAGAGGGTGATGGAGTGTGTGTGTATGAGAGGGTGATGGAGAGTGTGTGTGTGTGTGTGTGTATGAGAGGGTGATGGAGCGTGTGTGTGTGTGTGTGTGTATGAGAGGGTGATGGAGTCTGTGTGTGTGTATGAGAGGGTGACGGAGTGTGTGTGTGTATGAGAGGGGGATGGACTGTGTGTATGTATGAGAGGGGGATGGAGTGTGTGTGTGTGTATGAGAGGGTGATGGAGTGTGTGTGTGTGTGTGTGTGTATGAGAGGGTGAAGGAGTGTGTGTTTGTGTGTGTGCGTGTATGAGAGGGTGATGGAGTGTGTGTGTGTGTGTGAGAGGGTGATGGAGTATGTGTGTATGTATGAGAGGGGCATGGAGTATCTGTGTGTGTGTATGAGATGGGGATGGAGTGTGTGTGTGTATGAGAGGGTGATGGAGTGTGTGTGTGTGTGTGTATGAGAGGGTGAAGGAGTGTGTATTTGTGTGTGTGCGTGTATGAGAGGGTGATGGAGTGTGTCTGTGTGTATGAGAGGGTGAATTAGTGTGATTTTGTGTATGAGAGGGTGATGGAGTGTGTGTGTGTGTGTGTGTATGAGAGCGTGATGGAGTGTGTGTGTGTATGAGAGGGCGATGGAGTGTGTGTCTATGTATGAGAGGGGGATGGAGTGTGTGTCTATGTATGAGAGGGGGATGGAGTGTGTGTGTGTTTGTGTATGAGAGGGTGATGGAGTGTGTGTGTGTGTATGAGAGGGTGATGGAGTGTGTGTGTGTGTGTGTGTGTGTGTGTATGAGAGGGTGATGGAGTGTGTGTGTGTATGAGAGGGTGATGGAGTGTGTGTGTATGTATGAGAGGGGGATGGAGTGTGTGTGTTTGTATGAGAGGGTGATGGAGTGTGTGTGTGTATGAGAGGGTGATGGAGTGTGTGTGTGTGTGTGTGAGAGGGTGATGAAGTGTGTGTGTATGTATGAGAGGGGGATGGAGTGTGTGAGATGGTTTGAGAGGGTGATGGAGTGTGTGTGTGTATGAGAGGGTGATGGAGTATGTGTGTATGTATGAGAGGGGGATGGAGTGTGTGTGTGTATGAGAGGGTGATGGAGTGTGTGTTTGTGTGTGTGTATATGAGAAGGGGATTGAGTGTGTGTGTGTATGAGAGGGTGATGGAGTGTATGTTTGTGTGTGTGTGTGTGTCTATGAGAGGGTGATGAAGTGTGTGTGTGTATGAGAGGGTGATGGAGTGTGTGTGTGTGTGTGTGTGTATGAGAGGGTGATGAAGTGTGTGTGTGTGTATATGAGAGGGTGATGAAGTGTGTGTGTGTATGAGAGGGGGATGGAGTGTGTGTGTGTATGAGAGGGTGATGAAGTGTGTGTGTATGTATGAGAGGGGGATGGAGTGTGTGTGAGTGTATGAGAGGGTGATGGAGTGTGTGTGTGTGTGTGAGAGGGTGATGGAGTATGTGTGGGTATGAGAGGGTGATGGAGTGTGTGTTTGTGTGTGTGTGTATGAGAGGGTGAAGGAGTGTGTGTTTGTGTGTGTGCGTGTATGAGAGGGTGATGGAGTGTGTCTGTGTGTATGAGAGGGTGAAGTAGTGTGATTTGGTGTATGAGAGGGTGATGGAGTGTGTGTGTGTGTGTGTGAGAGGGTGATGAATTGTGTGTGTATGTATGAGAGGGGGATGGAGTGTGTGAGATGGTTTGAGAGGGTGATGGAGTGTGTGTGTGTATGAGAGGGTGATGGAGTATGTGTGTATGTATGAGAGGGGGATGGAGTGTGTATGTGTATGAGAGGGTGATGGAGTGTGTGTTTGTGTGTGTGTATATGAGAAGGGGATGGAGTGTGTGTGTGTATGAGAGGGTGATGGAGTGTGTGTTTGTGTGTGTGTGTGTGTCTATGAGAGGGTGATGAAGTGTGTGTGTGTATGAGAGGGTGATGGAGTGTGTGTGTGTGTGTGTATGAGAGGGTGATGAAGTGTGTGTGTGTGTATATGAGAGGGTGATGAAGTGTGTGTGTGTATGAGAGGGGGATGGAGTGTGTGTGTGTATGAGAGGGTGATGAAGTGTGTGTGTATGTATGAGAGGGGGATGGAGTTTGTGTGTGTGTATGAGAGGGTGATGGAGTGTGTGTGTGTGTTTGTGTGTATGAAAGGGTGATGGAGTGCATGTGTGTGTCTGAGAGGATGGTGGAGTGTGTGTGTTTGTGTGTATGAGAGGGTGATGGATTGTGTGTGTATGAGAGGGTGATGGATTGTGTGTGAGTGGGTGTGTGAATGAGAGGGTGATGGAGTGTGTGTGTCTGTGTGAGAGGTTGATTGATTGTGCGTGTGTGTGTGTACGAGAGGGTGATGGAGTGTGTGTGTGTATGAGAGGGTGATGGTTTGTGTGTGTGTGTGTGTGTATGAGAGGGTGATGAAGTGTGTGTGTGTATGAGAGGGTGATGGAGTGTGTGTGCGTATGAGGGGGTGATGGAGTGTGTGTGTGTATGAGGGGGTGTCGGAGTGTGTGTGTGTATGAGAGGGTGATGGAGTGTGTGTGTATGAGGGGGTGATGGAGTGTGTGTGTGCATGAGGGTGTGACGGAGTGTGTGTGTGTATGAGAGGGTGATGAAGTGTGTGTCTATGTATGAGAGGGGGATGGAGTGTGTGTGTGTGTGTTTATGAGAGGGTGATGGAGTGTTTGTCTATGTATGAGAGGGGGATGGAGTGTGTGTCTATGTATGAGAGGGGGATGGAGTGTGTGTGTGTGTGTGTATGAGAAGGGGATGGAGTGTGTGTGTGTGTGTGTTTATGAGAGGGTGATGGAGTGTGTGTGTGTATGAGAGGGTGATGGAGTGTGTGTCTATGTATGAGAGGGGGATGGAGTGTGTGTCTATGTATGAGAGGGGGATGGAGTGTGTGTGTGTGTGTGTTTATGAGAGGGTGATGGAATGTGTGTGTGTATGAGAAGGTGATGGAGTGTGTGTGTGTGTGTGTGTGTGTGTGTATGAGAGGGTGATGGAGTGTGTGTGTGTATGAGAGGGTGATGAAGTGTGTGTCTATGTATGAGAGGGGGAAGGAGTGTGTGTGTGTGTATGCGAGGGTGATGGAGTGTGTGTGTGTGTCTGTGTGTGTATGAGAGGGTGATGGAGTGTGTGTGTGTATGAGAGGGTGATGGAGTGTGTGTGTCTGTGTGAGAGGTTGATGGATTGTGCATGTGTGTGTGTATGAGAGGGTGATGGAGTGTGTGTGTGTATGAGAGGGTGATGGAGTGTGTGTGTGTGTGTGTGTGTGTATGAGAGGGTGATGAAGTGTGTGTGTATGAGAGGGTGATGGAGTGTGTGTGTGTATGAGGGGGTGATGGAGTGTGTGTGTGTATGAGGGGGTGACGGAGTGTGTGTGTATGAGAGGGTGATGAAGTGTGTGTCTATGTATGAGAGGGTGATGGAGTGTGTGTGTGTTTGTATGAGAGGGTGATGGAGTGTGTGTGTGTATGAGAGGGTGATGGAGTGTGTGTGTATGAGGGGGTGATGGAGTGTGTGTGTGTATGAGGGGGTGACGGAGTGTGTGTGTGTATGAGAGGGTGATGAAGTGTGTGTCTATGTATGAGAGGGGGATGGAGCGTGTGTGTGTGTGTTTATTAGAGGGTGATGGAGTGTTTGTCTATGTATGAGAGGGGGATGGAGTGTGTGTCTATGTATGAGAGAGGGATGGAGTGTGTGTGTGTGTGTGTGTATGAGAGGGTGATGGAGCGTGTGTGTGTGTGTATGAGAGGGTGATGGAGTCTGTGTGTGTGTATGAGAGGGTGACGGAGTGTGTGTGTGTATGAGAGGGGGATGGAGTGTGTGTATGTATGAGAGGGGGAACGAGTGTGTGTGTGTATGAGAGGGTGATGGAGTGTGTGTGTGTGTGTGAGAGGGTGATGGAGTATTTGTGTATGTATGAGAGGGGCATGGAGTATCTGTGTGTGTGTATGAGAGGGGGATGGAGTGTGTGTGTGTATGAGAGGGTGATGGAGTGTGTGTTTGTGTGTGTGTGTATGAGAGGGTGATGGAGTGTGTGTGTATGTATGAGAGGGGGATGGAGTGTGTGTGTGTGTGTGTGAGGGTGATGGAGTATGTGTGTATGTATGAGAGAGGCATGGAGTATCTGTGTGTGTGTATGAGATGGGGATGGAGTGTGTGTGTGTATGAGAGGGTGATGGAGTGTGTGTGTGTGTGTGTGTGTATGAGAGGGTGAAGGAGTGTGTGTTTGTGTGTGTGCGTGTATGAGAGGGTGATGGAGTGTGTCTGTGTGTATGAGAGGGTGAAGTAGTGTGATTTTGTGTATGAGAGGGTGATGGAGTGTGTGTGTGTGTGTGTGTGTGTATGAGAGGGTGATGGAGTGTGTGTGTGTGTATGAGAGGGTGATGGAGTGTGTGTCTGTGTATGAGAGGGTAACGGAGTGTGTGTGTGTTTGTGTTTATGAGAAGGGGATGGAGTGTGTGTGTGTATGAGAGGGTGATGGAGTGTGTGTCTATGTATGAGAGGGGGATGGAGTGTGTGTCTATGTATGAAAGGGGGATGGAGTGTGTGTGTGTGTGTATGAGAGGGTGATGAAGTGTGTGTCTATGTATGAGAGGGGGATGAAGTGTGTGTGTGTGTGTATGAGAAGGGGATGGAGTGTGTGTGTGTGTGTGTATGAGAGGGTGATGGAGTGTGTATGTGTATGAGAGGGCGATGGAGTGTGTGTCTATGTATGAGAGGGGGATGGAGTGTGTGTCTATGTATGAGAGGGGGATGGAGTGTGTGTGTGTGTGTGTATGAGAGGGTGATGGAGTGTGTGTGTGTATGAGAGGGTGATGGAGTGTGTGTGTGTGTGTGTGTGTGTATGAGAGGGTGATGAAGTGTGTGTGTGTATGAGAGGGTGATGGAGTGTGTGTGTGTATGAGGGGGTGATGGAGTGTGTGTGTGTATGAGGGGGTGACGGAGTGTGTGTGTGTAAGAGAGGGTGATGAAGTATGTGTCTATGTATGAGAGGGTGATGGAGTGTGTGTGTGTGTGTTTATGAGAGGGTGATGGAGTGTTTGTCTATGTATGAGAGGGGGATGGAGTGTGTGTCTATGTATGAGAGGGGGATGGAGTGTGTGTGTGTGTGTGTGTGTGTGTATGAGAGGGTAATGGAGTGTGTGTGTATGAGAGGGTGATGGAGAGTGTGTGTGTGTGTGTGTGTATGAGAGGGTGATGGAGCGTGTGTGTGTGTATGAGAGGGTGATGGAGTGTGTGTGTGTGTATGAGAGGGTGACGGAGTGTGTGTGTGTATGTGTGTAAAAGAGGGTGAAAGAGTGTGTGTCTATGTATGAGAGGGGGATGGAGTGTGTGCCTATGTATGAGAGGGGGATGGAGTGTGTGTGTGTGTGTCTGTATGAGAGGGTGATGGAGTGTGTGTCTATGTATGAGAGGGGATGGAGTGTGTGTGCGTGTGTGTATGAGAAGGGTTTGGAGTGTGTGTGTGTGTATGAGAGGGTGGTGGAGTGTGTGTGTTTGTATGAGAGGGGGATGGAGTGTGTGTGTGTGTGTGTATGAGAGGGTGATGGAGTGTGTGTGTGTGTGTGAGAGGGTGATGGAGTATGTGTGTATGTATGAGAGGGGCATGGAGTATCTGTATGTGTGTATGAGAGGGGGATTGAGTGTGTGTGTGTATGAGAGGGTGATGGAGTGTGTGTTTGTGTGTGTGTGTATGAGAGGGTGATGGAGTGTGTGTGTATGTATGAGAGGGGGATGGAGTGTGTGTGTGTGTGTGTGTATGAGAGGGTGAAGGAGTGTGTGTTTGTGTGTGTGCGTGTATGAGAGGGTGATGGAGTGTGTGTGTGTGTGTGAGAGGGTGATGGAGTATGTGTGTATGTATGAGAGGGGCATGGAGTATCTGTGTGTGTGTATGAGATGGGGATGGAGTGTGTGTGTGTATGAGAGGGTGATGGAGTGTGTGTGTGTGTGTGTGTGTATGAGAGGGTGAAGGAGTGTGTGTTTGTGTGTGTGCGTGTATGAGAGGGTGATGGAGTGTGTCTGTGTGTATGAGAGGGTGAAGTAGTGTGATTTTGTGTATGAGAGGGTGATGGAGTGTGTGTGTGTGTGTGTGTTTATGAGAGGGTGATGGAGTGTGTGTATGAGAGGGTGATGGAGTGTGTGTCTGTGTATGAGAGGGTAACGGAGTGTGTGTGTGTTTGTGTTTATGAGAAGGGGATGGAGTGTGTGTGTGTATGAGAGGGTGATGGAGTGTGTGTCTATGTATGAGAGGGGGATGGAGTGTGTGTCTATGTATGAAAGGGGGATGGAGCGTGTGTGTGTGTGTATGAGAGGGTGATGAAGTGTGTGTCTATGTATGAGAGGGGGATGAAGTGTGTGTGTGTGTGTGTGTATGAGAAGGGGATGGAGTGTGTGTGTGTGTGTGTATGAGAGGGTGATGGAGTGTGTATGTGTATGAGAGGGCGATGGAGTGTGTGTCTATGTATGAGAGGGGGATGGAGTGTGTGTCTATGTATGAGAGGGGGATGGAGTGTGTGTGTGTGTGTGTATGAGAGGGTGATGGAGTGTGTGTGTGTATGAGAGGGTGATGGAGTGTGTGTGTGTGTGTGTGTGTGTGTATGAGAGGGTGATGAAGTGTGTGTGTGTATGAGAGGGTGATGGAGTGTGTGTGTGTATGAGGGGGTGATGGAGTGTGTGTGTGTATGAGGGGGTGATGGAGTGTGTGTGTGTAAGAGAGGGTGATGAAGTGTGTGTCTATGTATGAGAGGGTGATGGAGTGTGTGTGTGTGTGTTTATGAGAGGGTGATGGAGTGTTTGTCTATGTATGAGAGGGGGATGGAGTGTGTGTCATTGTATGAGAGGGGGATGGAGTGTGTGTGTTTGTGTGTGTATGAGAGGGTAATGGAGTGTGTGTGTATGAGAGGGTGATGGAGAGTGTGTGTGTGTGTGTGTGTATGAGAGGGTGATGGAGCGTGTGTGTGTGTATGAGAGGGTGATGGAGTGTGTGTGTGTGTATGAGAGGGTGACGGAGTGTGTGTGTGTATGTGTGTAAAAGAGGGTGATGGAGTGTGTGTCTATGTATGAGAGGGGGATGGAGTGTGTGCCTATGTATGAGAGGGGGATGGAGTGTGTGTGTGTGTGTGTATGAGAGGGTGATGGAGTGTGTGTCTATGTATGAGAGGGGGATGGAGTGTGTGTGTGTGTGTATGAGAAGGGTTTGGAGTGTGTGTGTGTGTATGAGAGGGTGGTGGAGTGTGTGTCTATGTATGAGAGGGGGATGGAGTGTGTGTGTGTGTGTATGAGAGGGTGATGGAGTGTATGTGTGTGTGTGAGAGGGTGATGGAGTATGTGTGTATGTATGAGAGGGGCATGGAGTATCTGTGTGTGTATATGAGATGGAGATGGAGTGTGTGTGTGTATGAGAGGGTGATGGAGTGTGTGTTTGTGTGTGTGTGTATGAGAGGGTGATGGAATGTGTGTGTATGTATGAGGGGGATGGAGTGTGTGTGTGTGTGTGTGTATGACAGGGTGAAGGAGTGTGTGTTTGTGTGTGTGCGTGTATGAGAGGGTGATGGAGTGTGTCTGTGTGTACGAGAGAGTGAAGTAGTGTGATTTGGTGTATGAGAGGGTGATGGAGTGTGTGTGTGTGTGTGTATGAGAGGGTGATGGTGTGTGTGTGTGTGTGTGTGTGTATGAGAGGGTGATGGAGTGTGTGTGTGTGTATGAGAGGGTGATGCAGTGTGTGTGTGTGTATGAGAGGGTGACGGAGTGTGTGTGTGTTTGTGTGTATGAGAAGGGGATGGAGTGTGTGTGTGTATGAGAGGGTGATGGAGTGTGTGTCTATGTATGAGAGGGGGATGGAGTGTGTGTCTATGTATAAGAGGGGGATGGAGTGTGTGTGTGTGTGTATGAGAGGGTGATGGAGTGTGTGTGTGTGTGTGTGTGAGAGGGTGATGGAGTATGTGTGTATGTATGAGAGGGGGATGGAGTGTGTGTGTGTATGAGAAGGGGATGGAGTGTGTATGTGTGTGTGTGTGTATGAGAGTTTGATGGAGTGTGTGTGTGTATGAGAGGGTGATGGAGTGTGTGTGTGTGTGTGTGTATATGAGAAGGGGATGGAGTGTGTATGTGTGTGTGTGTATGAGAGTTTGATGGAGTGTGTGTGTGTGTATAAGAGGGTGATGGAGTGTGTGTGTGTGTGTGTGTGTGTGTGTATGAGAGGGTGATGAAGTGTGTGTGTGTATGAGAGGGTGATGGAGTGTGTGTGTGTGTGTGTGTGTATGAGAGGGTGATGAAGTGTGTGTGTGTATATATGAGAGGGTGATGAAGTGTGTGTGTGTATGAGAGGGGGATGGAGTGTGTGTGTGTATGAGAGGGTGATGAAGTGTGTGTGTATGTATGAGAGGGGGATGGAGTTTGTGTGTGTGTATGAGAGGGTGATGGAGTGTGTGTGTGTGCTTGTGTGTATGAGAGGGTGATGGAGTGTATGTGTGTGTTTGTGTGTATCAGAGGGTGATGGAGTGTATGTGTGTGTCTGAGTGGATGGTGGAGTGTGTGTGTGTGTTTGTGTGTATGAGAGGGTGATGGAGTGTATGTGTGTGTCTGAGAGGATGGTGGAGTGTGTGTGTTTGTGTGTATGAGAGGGTGATGGATTGTGTGTGTATGAGAGGGTGATGGATTGTGTGTGTGTGGGTGTGTGAATGAGAGGGTGATGGAGTGTGTGTGTCTGTGTGAGAGGTTGATTGATTGTGCGTGTGTGTGTGTATGAGAGGGTGATGGAGTGTGTGTGTGTATGAGAGGGTGATGGTTTGTGTGTGTGTGTGTGTGTGTGTGTGTGTGTGTATGAGAGGGTGATGAAGTGTGTCTGTGTATGAGAGGGTGATGGAGTGTGTGTGTGTATGAGGGGGTGATGGAGTGTGTGTGTGTATGAGGGGGTGTCGGAGTGTGTGTGTGTATGAGAGGGTGATGGAGTGTGTGTGTATGAGGGGGTGATGGAGTGTGTGTGTGTATGAGGGTGTGACGGAGTGTTTGTGTGTATGAGAGGGTGATGAAGTGTGTGTCTATGTATGAGAGGGGGATGGAGTGTGTGTCTATATATGAGAGGGGGATGGAGTGTGTGTGTGTGTGTGTATGAGAGGGTGATGGAGTATGTGTGTATGAGAGGGTGATGGAGAGTGTGTGTGTGTGTGTGTGTGTATGAGAGGGTGATGGAGCGTGTGTGTGTGTGTGTATGAGAGGGTGATGGAGTGTGTGTGTGTGTATGAGAGGGTGACGGAGTGTGTGTGTGTATGAGTGTATAAGAGAGTGATGGAGTGTGTGTCTATGTATGAGAGGGGGATGGAGTGTGTGCCTATGTATGAGAGGGGGATGGAGTTTGTGTGTGTGTGTTTATGAGAGGGTGATGGAGTGTGTGTCTATGTATGAGAGGGGGATGGAGTGTGTGTGTGTATGAGAAGGGGATGGATTGTGTGTCTATGTATGAGAGGGTGATGGAGTGTGTGTCTATGTATGAGAGGGGGATGGACTGTGTGTGTGTGTGTGTTTATGAGGGGGTGATGGAATGTGTGTGTGTATGAGAAGGTGATGGAGTGTGTGTGTGTGTGTGTGTGTGTGTGTGTATGAGAGGGTGATGGAGTGTGTGTGTGTATGAGAGGTTGATGGAGTGTGTGTCTATGTATGAGAGGGGGAAGGAGTGTGTGTGTGTGCGTGTATGAAAGTGTGATGGAGTGTGTGTCTATGTATGAGATGGGGATGGAGTGTGTGTCTATGTATGAGAGGGGGATGGAGTGTGTGTGTGTGTGTGTGTATGAGAGGGTGATGGAGTGTGTGTGTGTATGAGAGGGTGATGGAGTGTGTGTGTGTGTCTGTGTGTGTATGAGAGGGTGATGAAGTGTTTGTGTATGTATGAGAGGGTGATGGAGTGTGTGTGTGTGTATGAGAGGGTGATGGAGTGTGTGTGTGTATGAGAGGGTGATGGAGTGTGTGTGTTTGTGCGTGAGACGGTGATGAAGTGTGTGTGTATGTATGAGAGGGGGATGGAGTGTGTGTGTGTGTGTGTGTGTGTATGAGAGGGTGATGAAGTGTGTGTGTGTGTGTATATGAGAGGGTGATGAAGTGTCTGTGTATGTATGAGAGGGGGATGGAGTGTGTGTGTGTATGAGAGGGTGATGAAGTGTGTGTGTATGTATGAGAGGGGGATGGAGTGTGTTTGTGTGTATGAGAGGGTGATGGAGTGTGTGTGTGTGTTTGTGTGTATGAGAGTGTGATGTAGTGTATGTGTGTGTCTGAGAGCATGGTGGAGTGTGTGTGTGTATCAGGGGGTGATGGAGTGTGTGTGTGTGGGTGTGTGAATGAGAGGGTGATGGAGTGTGTGTGTCTGTGTGAGAGGTTGATGGATTGGGCATGTGTGTGTGTATGAGAGGGTGATGGAGTGTGTGTGTGTATGAGAGGGTGATGGAGTGTGTGTGTGTGTGTGTATGAGAGGGTGATGAAGTGTGTGTGTGTATGAGAGGGTGATGGAGTGTGTGTGTGTATGAGGGGGTGATGGAGTGTGTGTGTGTATGAGGGGGTGACGGAGTGTGTGTGTGTATGAGAGGGTGATGAAGTGTGTGTCTATGTATGAGAGGGGGATGGAGCGTGTGTGTGTGTGTTTATGAGAGGGTGATGGGGTGTTTGTCTATGTATGAGAGGGTGATGGAGTGTGTGTCTATGTATGAGAGAGGGATGGAGTGTGTGTGTGTGTGTGTGTATGAGAGGGTGATGGAGTGTGTGTGTATGAGAGGGTGATGGAGAGTGTGTGTGTGTGTGTGTATGAGAGGGTGATGGAGCGTGTGTGTGTGTGTGTGTATGAGAGGGTGATGGAGTCTGTGTGTGTGTATGAGAGGGTGACGGAGTGTGTGTGTGTATGAGAGGGGGATGGACTGTGTGTATGTATGAGAGGGGGATGGAGTGTGTGTGTGTGTATGAGAGGGTGATGGAGTGTGTGTGTGTGTGTGTGTGTATGAGAGGGTGAAGGAGTGTGTGTTTGTGTGTGTGCGTGTATGAGAGGGTGATGGAGTGTGTGTGTGTGTGTGAGAGGGTGATGGAGTATGTGTGTATGTATGAGAGGGGCATGGAGTATCTGTGTGTGTGTATGAGATGGGGATGGAGTGTGTGTGTGTATGAGAGGGTGATGGAGTGTGTGTGTGTGTGTGTATGAGAGGGTGAAGGAGTGTGTATTTGTGTGTGTGCGTGTATGAGAGGGTGATGGAGTGTGTCTGTGTGTATGAGAGGGTGAATTAGTGTGATTTTGTGTATGAGAGGGTGATGGATAGTGTGTGTGTGTGTGTGTGTATGAGAGCGTGATGGAGTGTGTGTGTGTGTATGAGAGGGTGATGGAGTGTGTGTGTGTGCATGAGAGGGTGACGGAGTGTGTGTGTGTTTGTGTTTATGAGAAGGGGATGGAGTGTGTGTGTGTATGAGAGGGTGATGGAGTGTGTGTCTATGTATGAGAGGGGGATGGAGTGTGTGTCTATGTATGAGAGGGGGATGGAGTGTGTGAGTGTGTGTATGAGAGGGTGATGAAGTGTGTGTCTATGTATAAGAGGGGGATGAAGTGTGTGTGTGTGTGTGTGTATGAGAAGGGGATGGAGTGTGTGTGTGTGTGTGTATGAGAGGGTGATGGAGTGTGTATGTGTATGAGAGGGCGATGGAGTGTGTCTCTATGTATGAGAGGGGGATGGAGTGTGTGTCTATGTATGAGAGGGGGATGGAGTGTGTGTGTGTGTGTGTATGAGAGGGTGATGGAGTGTGTGTGTGTATGAGAGGGTGATGGAGTGTGTGTGTGTGTGTGTGTGTGTGTATGAGAGGGTGATGGAGTGTGTGTGTGTATGAGAGGGTGATGGAGTGTGTGTGTATGTATGAGAGGTGGATGGAGTGTGTGTGTTTGTATGAGAGGGTGATGGAGTGTGTGTGCGTATGAGAGGGTGATGGAGTGTGTGTGTGTGTATGTGTGAGAGGGTGATGAAGTGTGTGTGTATGTATGAGAGGGGGATGGAGTGTGTGAGTGTGTATGAGAGGGTGATGGAGTGTGTGTGTGTACGAGAGGGTGATGGAGTATGTGTGTATGTATGAGAAGGGCATGGAGTATGTGTGTGTGTATGAGAGGGGGATGGAGTGTGTGTGTGTATGAGAGGGTGATGGAGTGTGTGTTTGTGTGTGTGTATATGAGAAGGGGATGGAGTGTGTGTGTGTATGAGAGGGTGATGGAGTGTGTATGTGTGTGTGTGTGTAAGAGAGTTTGATGGAGTGTGTGTGTGTATGAGAGGGTGATGGAGTGTTTGTGTGTGTGTGTGTGTGTATGAGAGGGTGATGAAGTGTGTGTGTGTGTATATGAGAGGGTGATGAAGTGTGTGTGTATGTATGAGAGGGGGATGGAGTGTGTGTGTGTATGAGAGGGTGATGAAGTGTGTGTGTATGTATGAGAGGGGGATGGAGTGTGTGTGGGTGTATGAGAGGGTGATGGAGAGTGTGTGTGTGTTTGTGTGTATGAGAGGGTGATGGAGTGTATGTGTGTGTCTGAGAGGATGGTGGAGTGTGTGTGTTTGTGTGTATGAGAGGGTGATGGATTGTGTGTGTATGAGAGGGTGATGGATTGTGTGTGTGTGGGTGTGTATATGAGAGGGTGATGGAGTGTGTGTGTCTTTGTGAGAGGTTGATGGATTGTGCGTGTGTGTGTGTATGAGAGGGTGATGGAGTGTGTGTGTGTATGAGAGGGTGATGGAGTGTGTGTGTGTTTGTGTGTGTGTATGAGAGGGTGATGAAGTGTGTGTGTATGAGAGGGTGTTGGAGTGTGTGTGTGTATGAGGGGGTGATGGAGAGCGTGTGTGTATGAGGGGGTGACGGAGTGTGTGTGTGTATGAGAGGGTGATGGAGTGTGTGTGTGTATGAGAGGGTGATGGAGTGTGTGTGTATGAGGGGGTGATGGAGTGTGTGTGTGTATGAGGGGGTTATGGAGTGTGTGTGTGTATGAGAGGGTGATGAAGTTTGTGTCTATGTATGAGAGGGGGATGGAGTGTGTGTGTGTGTGTTTATGAGAGGGTGATGGAGTGTTTGTCTATGTATGATAGGGGGATGGAGTGTGTGTCTATGTATGAGAGGGGGATGGAGTGTGCGTGTGTGTGTGTGTATGAGAGGGTGATGGAGTGTGTGTGTATGAGAGGGTGATGGAGAGTTTGTGTGTGTGTGTGTGTATTAGAGGGTGATGGAGCGTGTGTGTGTGTGTGTACGACAGGGTGATGGAGTGTGTGTGTGTGAATGAGAGGGTAACGGAGTGTGTGTGTGTATGTGTGTTTAAGAGGGTGATGGAGTGTGTGTCTATGTATGAGAGGAGTGTGTGTCTATGTATGAGAGGGGGATGGAGTGTGTGCCTATGTATGAGAGGCGGATCGAGTGTGTGTGTGTGTGTGTATGATTGGGTGATGGACTGTGTGTCTATGTATGAGAGGGGGATGGAGTGTGTGTGTGTGTGTGTATGAGAAGGGGATGGAGTGTGTGTGTGTGTGTGTATGTGAGGGTGATGGAGTGTGTGTGTGTATGAGAGGGTGATGGAGTGTGTGTCTATGTATGAGAGGGGGATGGAGTGTGTGTCTATGTATGAGAGGGGGATGGAGTGTGTGTGTGTGTGTATTTATGAGAGAGTGATGGAATGTGTTTGTGTATGAGAGGGTGATGGAGTGTGTGTGTGTGTGTGTGTGTGTGTATGAGAGGGTGATGGAGTGTGTGTGCGTATGAGAGGGTGATGAAGTGTGTGTCTATGTATGAGAGGGGGATGGAGTGTGTGTGTGTGTGTGTATGAGAGGGTGATGGAGTGTGTGTCTATGTATGAGAGGGGGACGGAGTGTGTGTCTATGTATGAGAGGGGAATGGAGTGTGTGTGCTTGTGTGTATGAGAGGGTGATGGAGTGTGTGTGTGTATGAGAGGGTGATGGAGTGTGTGTGTGTGTCTGTGTGTGTATGAGAGGGTGATGAAGTGTGTGTGTATGTATGAGAGGGGGATGGAGTGTGTGTGTGTGTATGAGAGGGTGATGGAGTGTGTGTGTGTGTGTATGAGAGGGTGATGGAGTGTGTGTGTGTTTATGAGAGGGTGATGGAGTGTGTGTGTGTTTGTGTTTATGAGAAGGGGATGGAGTGTGTGTGTGTATGAGAGGGTGATGGAGTGTGTGTCTATGTATGAGAGGGGGATGGAGTGTGTGTCTATGTATGAGAGGGCGATGGAGTGTGTTTGTGTGTGTATGAGAGGGTGATGGAGTGTGTGTCTATGTATGAGAGGGGGATGAAGTGTGTGTGTGTGTGTGTATGAGAAGTGGATGGAGTGTGTGTGTGTGTGTGTATGAGAGGGTGATGGAGTGTGTGTGTGTATGAGAGGGCGATGGAGTGTGTGTCAATGTATGAGAGGGGGATGGAGTTTGTGTCTATGTATGAGAGGGGGATGGAGTGTGTGTGTGTGTGTGTATGAGAGGGTGATGGAGTGTGTGTGTGTATGAGAGGGTGATGGAGTGTGTGTGTGTGTGTGTGTGTGTGTGTATGAGAGGGTGATGGAGTGTGTGTGTGTATGAGAGGGTGATGGAGTGTGTGTGTATGTATGAGAGGTGGATGGAGTGTGTGTGTTTGTATGAGAGTGTGATGGAGTGTGTGTGTGTATGAGAGGGTGATGGAGTCTGTGTGTGTCTGTGTGTGAGAGGGTGATGAAGTGTCTGTGTATGTATGAGAGGGGGATGGAGTGTGTGAGTGTATATGAGAGGGTGATGGAGTGTGTGTGTGTACGAGAGGTTGATGGATTATGTGTGTATGTATGAGAGGGGCATGGACAATGTGTGTATGTATGAGAGGGGGATGGAGTGTGTGTGTGTATGAGAGGGTGATGGAGTGTGTGTTTGTGTGTGTGTATATGAGAAGGGGATGGAGTGTGTGTGTGTATGAGAGGGTGATGGAGTGTGTATGTGTGTGTGTGTGTGTATGAGAGTTTGATGGAGTGTGTGTGTGTATGAGAGGGTGATGGAGTGTGTGTGTGTGTGTGTGTGTGTGTATGAGAGGGTGATGAAGTGTGTGTGTGTATATGAGAGGGTGATGAAGTGTGTGTGTATGTATGAGAGGGGGATGGAGTGTTTGTGTGTATGAGAGGGTGATGAAGTGTGTGTGTATGTATGAGAGGGGGATGGAGTGTGTGTGGGTGTATGAGAGGGAGATGGAGAGTGTGTGTGTGTTTGTGTGTATGAGAGGGTGATGGAGTGTATGTGTGTGTCTGAGGGGATGGTGGAGTGTGTGTGTTTGTGTGTATGAGAGGGTGATGGATTGTGTGTGTATGAGAGGGTGATGGATTGTGTGTGTGTGGGTGTGTGTATGAGAGGGTGATGGAGTGTGTGTGTCTGTGTGAGAGGTTGATGGATTGTGCGTGTGTGTGTGTATGAGAGGGTGATGGAGTGTGTGTGTGTATGAGAGGGTGATGGAGTGTGTGTGTGTGTGTGTGTATGAGAGGGTGATGAAGTGTGTGTGTAAGAGGGGGTGATGGAGTGTGTGTGTGTATGAGGGGGTGACGGAGTGTGTGTGTGTATGAGAGGGTGATGAAGTGTGTGTCTATATATGAGAGGGTGATGGAGTGTGTGTGTTTGTATGAGAGGGTGATGGAGTGTGTGTGTGTATGAGAGGGTGATGGAGTGTGTGTGTATGAGAGGGTGATGGAGAGTGTGTGTGTGTTTGTGTGTATTAGAGGGTGATGGAGCGTGTGTGTGTGTGTGTACGACAGGGTGATGGAGTGTGTGTGTGTGTATGAGAGGGTAACGGAGTGTGTGTGTGTATGTGTGTTTAAGAGGGTGATGGAGTGTGTGACTATATATGAGAGGAGTGTGTGTCTATGTATGAGAGGGGGATGGAGTGTGTGCCTATGTATGAGAGGCGGATCGAGTGTGTGTGTGTGTGTGTATGATTGGGTGATGGACTGTGTGTCTATGTATGAGAGGGGGATGGAGTGTGTGTGTGTGTGTGTATGAGAAGGGGATGGAGTGTGTGTGTGTGTGTGTATGTGAGGGTGATGGAGTGTGTGTGTGTATGAGAGGGTGATGGAGTGTGTGTCTATGTATGAGAGGGGGATGGAGTGTGTGTCTATGTATGAGAGGGGGATGGAGTGTGTGTGTGTGTGTATTTATGAGAGAGTGATGGAATGTGTGTGTGTATGAGAGGGTGATGGAGTGTGTGTGTGTGTGTGTGTGTGTGTATGAGAGGGTGATGGAGTGTGTGTGCGTATGAGAGGGTGATGAAGTGTGTGTCTATGTATGAGAGGGGGATGGAGTGTGTGTGTGTGTGTGTATGAGAGGGTGATGGAGTGTGTGTCTATGTATGAGAGGGGGACGGAGTGTGTGTCTATGTATGAGAGGGGAATGGAGTGTGTGTGTTTGTGTGTATGAGATGGTGATGGAGTGTGTGTGTGTATGAGAGGGTGATGGAGTGTGTGTGTGTCTGTGTGTGTATGAGAGGGTGATGAAGTGTGTGTGTATGTATGAGAGGGGGATGGAGTGTGTGTGTGTGTATGAGAGGGTGATGGAGTGTGTGTGTGTGTATGAGAGGGTGATGGAGTGTGTGTGTGTTTATGAGAGGGTGACGGAGTGTGTGTGTGTTTGTGTTTATGAGAAGGGGATGGAGTGTGTGTGTGTATGAGAGGGTGATGGAGTGTGTGTCTATGTATGAGAGGGGGATGGAGTGTGTGTCTATGTATGAGAGGGCGATGGAGTGTGTTTGTGTGTGTATGAGAGGGTGATGGAGTGTGTGTCTATGTATGAGAGGGGGATGAAGTGTGTGTGTGTGTGTGTATGAGAAGTGGATGGAGTGTGTGTGTGTGTGTGTGTATGAGAGGGTGATGGAGTGTGTGTGTGTATGAGAGGGCGATGGAGTGTGTGTCAATGTATGAGAGGGGGATGGAGTTTGTGTCTATGTATGAGAGGGGGATGGAGTGTGTGTGTGTGTGTGTATGAGAGGGTGATGGAGTGTGTGTGTGTATGAGAGGGTGATGGAGTGTGTGTGTGTGTGTGTGTGTGTGTATGAGAGGGTGCTGGAGTGTGTGTGTGTATGAGAGGGTGATGGAGTGTGTGTGTATGTATGAGAGGTGGATGGAGTGTGTGTGTTTGTATGAGAGGGTGATGGAGTGTGTGTTTGTATGAGAGGGTGATGGAGTCTGTGTGTGTCTGTGTGTGAGAGGGTGATGAAGTGTCTGTGTATGTATGAGAGGGGGATGGAGTGTGTGAGTGTGTATGAGAGGGTGATGGAGTGTGTGTGTGTACGAGAGGTTGACGGATTATGTGTGTATGTATGAGAGGGGCATGGAGAATGTGTGTATGTATGAGAGGGGGATGGAGTGTGTGTGTGTATGAGAGGGTGATGGAGTGTGTGTTTGTGTGTGTGTATATGAGAAGGGGATGGAGTGTGTGTGTGTATGAGAGGGTGATGGAGTGTGTATGTGTGTGTGTGTGTGTATGAGAGTTTGATGGAGTGTGTGTGTGTATGAGAGGGTGATGGAGTGTGTGTGTGTGTGTGTGTGTGTGTATGAGAGGGTGATGAAGTGTGTGTGTGTGTATATGAGAGGGTGATGAAGTGTGTGTGTATGTATGAGAGGGGGATGGTGTGTGTGTGTGTATGAGAGGGTGATGAAGTGTGTGTGTGTGTATATGAGAGGGTGATGAAGTGTGTGTGTATGTATGAGAGGGGGATGGAGTGTGTGTGTGTATGAGAGGGGGATGGAGTGTGTGTGGGTGTATGAGAGGGTGATGGAGAGTGTGTGTGTGTTTGTGTGTATGAGAGGGTGATGGAGTGTATGTGTGTGTCTGAGGGGATGGTGGAGTGTGTGTGTTTGTGTGTATGAGAGGGTGATGGATTGTGTGTGTATGAGAGGGTGATGGATTGTGTGTGTGTGGGTGTGTGTATGAGAGGGTGATGGAGTGTGTGTGTCTGTGTGAGAGGTTGATGGATTGTGCGTGTGTGTGTGTGTATGAGAGGGTGATGGAGTGTGTGTGTGTATGAGAGGGTGATGGAGTGTGTGTGTGTGTGTGTGTATGAGAGGGTGATGAAGTGTGTGTGTATGAGAGGGTGATGGAGTGTGTGTGTGTATGAGGGGGTGATGGAGTGTGTGTTTGTATGAGGGGGTGACGGAGTGTGTGTGTGTATGAGAGGGTGATGAAGTGTGTGTCTATGTATGAGAGGGTGATGGAGTGTGTGTGTTTGTATGAGAGGGTGATGGAGTGTGTGTGTGTATGAGAGGGTGATGGAGTGTGTGTGTATGAGGGGGTGATGGAGTGTGTGTGTGTATGAGGGGGTGACGGAGTGTGTGTGTGTATGAGAGGGTGATGAAGTGTGTGTCTATGTATGAGAGGGGGATGGAGTCTGTGTGTGTGTGTTTATGAGAGGGTGATGGAGTGTTTGTCTATGTATGAGAGGGGGATGGAGTGTGTGTCTATGTATGAGAGGGGGATGGGTTGTGTGTGTGCGTGTATGAGAGGGTGATGGAGTGTGTGTGTATGAGAGGGTGATGGAGAGTGTTTGTGTGTGTGTGTGTGTATGAGTGAGTGATGGAGCGTGTGTGTGTGTGTGTATGAGAGGGTGATGGAGTGTTTGTGTGTGTATGAGAGGGTGACGGAGTGTGTCTGTGTATGTGTGTATAAGAGGGTGATGGAGTGTGTGTCTATGTATGAGAGGGGGATGGAGTGTGTGTCTATGTATGAGAGGGGGATGGAGTGTGTGTGTGTGTGTGTATGAGAAGGGGATGGAGTGTGTGTGTGTGTATGAGAGGGTGATGGAGTGTGTGTGTGTATGAAAGGGTGATGGAGTGTGTGTCTATGTATGAGAGGGGGATGGAGTTTGTGTCTATGTATGAGAGGGGGATGGAGTTTGTGTGTGTGTGTATTTATGAGAGGGTGATGGAATGTGTGTGTGTATGAGAGGGTGATGGAGTATGTTTGTGTGTGTATGAGAGGGTGATGGAGTGTGTGTGCGTATGAGAGGGTGATGAAGTGTGTGTCTATGTATGAGAGGGGGCTATATTGTGTGTGTGTGTGTGTATGAGAGGGTGATGGAGTGTGTGTCTATGTATGAGAGGGGGATGGACTGTGTGTCTATGTATGAGAGGGGGATGGAGTGTGTGTGTGTGTGTGTATGAGAGGGTGATGGATTGGGTGTGTGTATGAGAGGGTGATGGAATGTGTGTGTGTGTCTGTGTGTGTATGAGAGCGTGATGAAGTGTATGTGTATGTATGAGAGGGGGATGGAGTGTGTGTGTGTGTATGAGAGGGTTATGCAGTGTGTGTGTGTATGAGAGGGTGATGGAGTGTGTGTGTGTGTGCGTGAGAGGGTGATGAAGTGTGTGTGTATGTATGAGAGGGGGAAAAAGTGTGTGTGTGTGTATGAGAGGCTGATGGAGTATGTGTGTATGTATGAGAGGGGCTTGGAGTATGTGTGTGTGTATGAGAGGGGGATGGAGTTTGTGTGTGCATGAGAGGGTGATGGAGTGTGTGTGTGTGTGTATGAGAGGATGGTGGAGTATGTGTGTGGGCATGAGAGTGTGATGGAGTGTATGTGTATGAGAGTGTGATGGAGTGTGTGTTTGTGTGTGTGTATATGAGAAGGGGATGGAGTGTGTGTGTGCGTATGAGAAGGAGATGGAGTGTGTGAGTGTGAGTGTGTATGAGAGGGTGATGGATTGTGTGTGTGTATGAGAGGGTGATGGAGTGTGTGTGTATGAGAGGGTGATGGATTGTGTGTGTGTATGAGAGGGTGATGGAGTGTGTGTTTTTGTGTGTGTATATGAGAAGGGGATGGAGTGTGTGCGTGTGTGTGTGTGTATGAGAGGGTGATGGAGTGTGTGTGTGTATGAGAGGGTGATGAAGTGTGTGTCTATGTATTGGAGGGGGATGGAGTGCGTGTGTGTATGAGAGGGTGATGAAGTGTGTGTCTATGTATGAGAGGGGGATGGAGTGTGTGTGTGTGGGTGTGTGTATGAGAGGGTGATGGAGTGTGTGTGTCTGTGTGAGAGGTTGATGGATTGTGCGTGTGTGTGTGTATTAGAGGGTGATGGAGTGTGTGTGTGTATGAGAGGGTGATGGAGTGTGTGTGTGTATGAGAGGGTGATGGAGTGTGTGTGTGTATGAGAGGGTGATGGAGTGTGTGTGTGTATGAGAGGGTGATGGAGTGTGTGTGTATGTATGAGAGGGGGATGGAGTGTGTGTGTTTGTATGAGAGGATGATGGAGTGTGTGTGTGTATGAGAGGGTGATGGAGTGTGTGTGTGTGTGTGTGAGAGGGTGATGAAGTGAGTGTGTATGTATGAGAGGGGGATGGAGTGTGTGAGTGTCTATGAGAGGGTGATGGAGTGTGTGTGTGTACGAGAGGGTGATGGAGTATGTGTGTATGTATGAGAGGGGCATGGAGTATGTGTGTGTGTATGAGAGGGGGATGGAGTGTGTGTGTGTATGAGAGGGTGATGGAGTGTGTGTGTGTGTGTGTGTGTATATGAGAAGGGGATGGAGTGTGTGTGTGTATGAGAGGGTGATGGAGTGTGTATGTGTGTGTGTGTGTATGAGAGTTTGATGGAGTGTGTGTGTTTATGAGAGGGTGATGGAGTGTGTGTGTGTGTGTGTGTGTATGAGAGGGTGATGAAGTGTGTGTGTGTGTATATGAGAGGGTGATGAAGTGTGTGTGTATGTATGAGAGGGGGACGGAGTGTGTGTGTGTCAATGAGAGTGTGATGGAGTGTGTGTGTGTGTTTGTGTGTATGAGAGGGTGATGGAGTGTATGTGTGTATGAGAGGGTGATGGAGTGTGTGTGTGTGTGTGTGTGTGTATGAGAGGGTGATGAAGTGTGTGTGTGTATAAGAGGGTGATGGAGTGTGTGTGTGTATGAGAGGGTGATGGAGTGTGTGTGTGTGTGTGTGTGTGTATGAGAGGGTGATGAAGTGTGTGTGTGTATAAGAGGGTGATGGAGTCTGTGTGTGTATGAGGGGGTGATGGAGTGTGTGTGTGTATGAGGGGGTGACGGAGTGTGTGTGTGTATGAGAGGATGATGAAGTGTGTGTCTATGTATGAGAGGGTGATGGAGTGTGTGTCTGTGTGTTTATGAGAGGGTGATGGAGTGTTTGTCTATGTATGAGAGGGGGATGGAGTGTGTATCTATGTATGAGAGGGGGATGGAGTGTGTGTGTATGAGAGGGTGATGGAGAGTGTGTGTGTGTGTGTGTGTATGAGAGGCTGATGGAGCGTGTGTGTGTGTGTATGAGAGGGTGATGGAGTGTGTGTGTGTGTATGAGAGGGTGACGAAGTGTGTGTGTGTGTGTGTATGAGAGGGTGATGGAGTGTGTGTCTATGTATGAGAGGGGGATGGAGTGTGTGTGTGTGTGTGTATGAGAAGGGGATGGAGTGTGTGTGTGTGTATGAGAGGGTGATGGAGTGTGTGTGTATGTATGAGAGGGGGATGGAGTGTGTGTGTGCGTGTATGAGAGGGTGATGGAGTGTGTGTGTGTGTGTGAGAGGGTGATGGAGTATGTGTGTATGTATGAGAGGGGCATGGAGTATCTGTGTGTCTGTATGAGAGGGGGATGGAGTGTGTGTGTGTATGAGAGGTAGATGGAGTGTGTGTTTGTGTGTGTGTGTATGAGAGGGTGATGGAGTGTGTGTGTATGTATGAGAGGGGGATGGAGTGTCCGTGTGTGGGTGTGTATGACAGGGTGAAGGAGTGTGTGTTTGTGTGTGTGCGTGTATGAGAGGGTGATGGAGTGTGTCTGTGTGTATGAGAGGGTGAAGTAGTGTGATTTTGTGTATGAGAGGGTGATGGAGTGTGTGTGTGTGTATATGAGAGGGTGATGAAGTGTGTGTGTATGTATGAGAGGGGGATGGAGTGTGTGTGTGTATGAGAGGGTGATGAAGTGTGTGTGTATGTATGAGAGGGGGATGGAGTGTGTGTGGGTGTATGAGAGGGTGATGGAGAGTGTGTGTGTGTTTGTGTGTATGAGAGGGTGATGGAGTGTATGTGTGTGTCTGAGAGGATGGTGGAGTGTGTGTGTTTGTGTGTATGAGAGGGTGATGGATTGTGTGTGTATGAGAGGGTGATGGATTGTGTGTGTGTGGGTGTGTATATGAGAGGGTGATGGAGTGTGTGTGTCTGTGTGAGAGGTTGATGGATTGTGCGTGTGTGTGTGTATGAGAGGGTGATGGAGTGTGTGTGTGTATGAGAGGGTGATGGAGTGTGTGTGTGTTTGTGTGTGTGTATGAGAGGGTGATGAAGTGTGTGTGTATGAGAGGGTGTTGGAGTGTGTGTGTGTATGAGGGGGTGATGGAGAGCGTGTGTGTATGAGGGGGTGACGGAGTGTGTGTGTGTATGAGAGGGTGATGAAGTGTGTGTCTATGTATGAGAGGGTGATGGAGTGTGTGTGTGTTTGTATGAGAGGGTGATGGAGTGTGTGTGTGTATGAGAGGGTGATGGAGTGTGTGTGTATGAGGGGGTGATGGAGTGTGTGTGTGTATGAGGGGGTTATGGAGTGTGTGTGTGTATGAGAGGGTGATGAAGTGTGTGTCTATGTATGAGAGGGGGATGGAGTGTGTGTGTGTGTGTTTATGAGAGGGTGATGGAGTGTTTGTCTATGTATGATAGGGGGATGGAGTGTGTGTCTATGTATGAGAGGGGGATGGAGTGTGTGTGTGTGTGTGTATGAGAGGGTGATGGAGTGTGTGTGTATGAGAGGGTGATGGAGAGTGTGTGTGTGTGTGTGTGTATTAGAGGGTGATGGAGCGTGTGTGTGTGTGTGTACGACAGGGTGATGGAGTGTGTGTGTGTGTATGAGAGGGTAACGGAGTGTGTGTGTGTATGTGTGTTTAAGAGGGTGATGGAGTGTGTGTCTATGTATGAGAGGGGGATGGAGTGTGTGCCTATGTATGAGAGGCGGATCGAGTGTGTGTGTGTGTGTGTATGATTGGGTGATGGACTGTGTGTCTATGTATGAGAGGGGGATGGAGTGTGTGTGTGTGTGTGTATGAGAAGGGGATGGAGTGTGTGTGTGTGTGTGTATGTGAGGGTGATGGAGTGTGTGTGTGTATGAGAGGGTGACGGAGTGTGTGTCTATGTATGAGAGGGGGATGGAGTGTGTGTCTATGTATGAGAGGGGGATGGAGTGTGTGTGTGTGTGTATTTATGAGAGAGTGATGGAATGTGTGTGTGTATGAGAGGGTGATGGAGTGTGTGTGTGTGTGTGTGTGTTTATGAGAGGGTGATGGAGTGTGTGTGCGTATGAGAGGGTGATGAAGTGTGTGTCTATGTATGAGAGGGGGATGGAGTGTGTGTGTGTGTGTGTATGAGAGGGTGATGGAGTGTGTGTCTATGTATGAGAGGGGGACGGAGTGTGTGTCTATGTATGAGAGGGGAATGGAGTGTGTGTGTTTGTGTGTATGAGAGGGTGATGGAGTGTGTGTGTGTATGAGAGGGTGATGGAGTGTGTGTATGTGTCTGTGTGTGTATGAGAGGGTGATGGAGTGTGTGTGTGTGTATGAGAGGGTGATGGAGTGTGTGTGTGTTTATGAGAGGGTGACGGAGTGTGTGTGTGTTTGTGTTTATGAGAAGGGGATGGAGTGTGTGTGTGTATGAGAGGGTGATGGAGTGTGTGTCTATGTATGAGAGGGGGATGAAGTGTGTGTGTGTGTGTGTTTGAGAAGTGGATGGAGTGTGTGTGTGTGTGTGTATGAGAGGGTGATGGAGTGTGTGTGTGTATGAGAGGGCGATGGAGTGTGTGTCAATGTATGAGAGGGGGATGGAGTTTGTGTCTATGTATGAGAGGGGGATGGAGTGTGTGTGTGTGTGTGTATGAGAGGGTGATGGAGTGTGTGTGTGTATGAGAGGGTGATGGAGTGTGTGTGTGTGTGTGTGTGTGTATGAGAGGGTGATGGAGTGTGTGTGTGTCTGAGAGGGTGATGGAGTGTGTGTGTATGTATGAGAGGTGGATGGAGTGTGTGTGTTTGTATGAGAGGGTGATGGAGTGTGTGTGTGTATGAGAGGGTGATGGAGTCTGTGTGTGTCTGTGTGTGAGAGGGTGATGAAGTGTCTGTGTATGTATGAGAGGGGGATGGAGTGTGTGAGTGTGTATGAGAGGGTGATGGAGTGTGTGTGTGTACGAGAGGTTGATGGATTATGTGTGTATGTATGAGAGGGGCATGGAGAATGTGTGTATGTATGAGAGGGGGATGGAGTGTGTGTGTGTATGAGAGGGTGATGGAGTGTGTGTTTGTGTGTGTGTATATGAGAAGGGGATGGAGTGTGTGTGTGTATGAGAGGGTGATGGAGTGTGTATGTGTGTGTGTGTGTGTGTATGAGAGTTTGATGGAGTGTGTGTGTGTATGAGAGGGTGATGGAGTGTGTGTGTGTGTGTGTATGAGAGGGTGATGAAGTGTGTGTGTGTGTATATGAGAGGGTGATGAAGTGTGTGTGTATGTATGAGAGGGGGATGGAGTGTGTGTGTGTATGAGAGGGTGATGAAGTGTGTGTGTATGTATGAGAGGGGGATGGAGTGTGTGTGGGTGTATGAGAGGGTGATGGAGAGTGTGTGTGTGTTTGTGTGTATGAGAGGGTGATGGAGTGTATGTGTGTGTCTGAGGGGATGGTGGAGTGTGTGTGTTTGTGTGTATGAGAGGGTGATGGATTGTGTGTGTATGAGAGGGTGATGGATTGTGTGTGTGTGGGTGTGTGTATGAGAGGGTGATGGAGTGTGTGTGTCTGTGTGAGAGGTTGATGGATTGTGCGTGTGTGTGTGTGTATGAGAGGGTGATGGAGTGTGTGTGTGTATGAGAGGGTGATGGAGTGTGTGTGTGTGTGTGTGTGTGTATGAGAGGGTGATGAAGTGTGTGTGTATGAGAGGGTGATGGAGTGTGTGTGTGTATGAGGGGGTGATGGAGTGTGTGTGTGTATGAGGGGGTGACGGAGTGTGTGTGTGTATGAGAGGGTGATGAAGTGTGTGTCTATGTATGAGAGGGTGATGGAGTGTGTGTGTTTGTATGAGAGGGTGATGGAGTGTGTGTGTGTATGAGAGGGTGATGGAGTGTGTGTGTATGAGGGGGTGATGGAGTGTGTGTGTGTATGAGGGGGTGACGGAGTGTGTGTGTGTATGAGAGGGTGATGAAGTGTGTGTCTATGTATGAGAGGGGGATGGAGTCTGTGTGTGTGTGTTTATGAGAGGGTGATGGAGTGGTTGTCTATGTATGAGAGGGGGATGGAGTGTGTGTCTATGTATGTGAGGGGGATGGGTTGTGTGTGTGCGTGTATGAGAGGGTGATGGAGTGTGTGTGTATGAGAGGGTGATGGAGAGTGTTTGTGTGTGTGTGTGTGTATGAGAGAGATATGGAGCGTGTGTGTGTGTGTGTATGAGAGGGTGATGGAGTGTTTGTGTGTGTATGAGAGGGTGACGGAGTCTGTGTGTGTATGTGTGTATAAGAGGGTGATGGAGTGTGTGTCTATGTATGAGAGGGGGATGGAGTGTGTGTCTATGTATGAGAGGGGGATGGAGTGTGTGTGTGTGTGTGTATGAGAAGGGGATGGAGTGTGTGTGTGTGTATGAGAGGGTGATGGAGTGTGTGTGTGTATGAAAGGGTGATGGAGTGTGTGTCTATGTATGAGAGGGGGATGGAGTTTGTGTCTATGTATGAGAGGGGGATGGAGTTTGTGTGTGTGTGTATTTATGAGAGGGTGATGGAATGTGTGTGTGTATGAGAGGGGGATGGAGTGTGTGTCTATGTATGAGAGGGGGCTATATTGTGTGTGTGTGTGTGTATGAGAGGGTGATGGAGTGTGTGTCTATGTATGAGAGGGGGATGGAGTGTGTGTCTATGTATGAGAGGGGGATGGAGTGTGTGTGTGTGTGTGTATGAGAGGGTGATGGATTGGGTGTGTGTATGAGAGGGTGATGGAATGTGTGTGTGTGTCTGTGTGTGTATGAGAGGGTGATGAAGTGTATGTGTATGTATGAGAGGGGGATGGAGTGTGTGTGTGTGTATGAGAGGGTTATGCAGTGTGTGTGTGTATGAGAGGGTGATGGAGTGTGTGTGTGTGTGCGTGAGAGGGTGATGAAGTGTGTGTGTATGTATGAGAGGGGGAAAAAGTGTGTGTGTGTGTATGAGAGGCTGATGGAGTATGTGTGTATGTATGAGAGGGGCTTGGAGTATGTGTGTGTGTATGAGAGGGGGATGGAGTTTGTGTGTGTATGAGAGGGTGATGGAGTGTGTGTGTGTGTGTATGAGAGGATGGTGGAGTATGTGTGTGGGCATGAGAGTGTGATGGAGTGTATGTGTATGAGAGTGTGATGGAGTGTGTGTTTGTGTGTGTGTATATGAGAAGGGGATGGAGTGTGTGTGTGCGTATGAGAAGGAGATGGAGTGTGTGAGTGTGTGTGTGTATGAGATGGTGATGGATTGTGTGTGTGTATGAGAGGGTGATGGAGTGTGTGTGTATGAGAGGGTGATGGATTGTGTGTGTGTATGAGAGGGTGATGGAGTGTGTGTTTTTGTGTGTGTATATGAGAAGGGGATGGAGTGTGTGCGTGTGTGTGTGTGTATGAGAGGGTGATGGAGTGTGTGTGTGTATGAGAGGGTGATGAAGTGTGTGTCTATGTAATGGAGGGGGATGGAGTGCGTGTGTGTATGAGAGGGTGATGAAGTGTGTGTCTATGTATGAGAGGGGGATGGAGTGTGTGTGTGTGGGTGTGTGTATGAGAGGGTGATGGAGTGTGTGTGTCTGTGTGAGAGGTTGATGGATTGTGCGTGTGTGTGTGTATGAGAGGGTGATGGAGTGTGTGTGTGTATGAGAGGGTGATGGAGTGTGTGTGTGTATGAGAGGGTGATGGAGTGTGTGTGTGTATGAGAGGGTGATGGAGTGTGTGTGTGTATGAGAGGGTGATGGAGTGTGTGTGTATGTATGAGAGGGGGATGGAATGTGTGTGTTTGTATGAGAGGATGATGGAGTGTGTGTGTGTATGAGAGGGTGATGGAGTGTGTGTGTGTGTGTGTGAGAGGGTGATGAAGTGAGTGTGTATGTATGAGAGGGGGATGGAGTGTGTGAGTGTCTATGAGAGGGTGATGGAGTGTGTGTGTGTACGAGAGGGTGATGGAGTATGTGTGTATGTATGAGAGGGGCATGGAGTATGTGTGTGTGTATGAGAGGGGGATGGAGTGTGTGTGTGTATGAGAGGGTGATGGAGTGTGTGTGTGTGTGTGTGTGTATATGAGAAGGGGATGGAGTGTGTGTGTGTATGAGAGGGTGATGGAGTGTGTATGTGTGTGTGTGTGTATGAGAGTTTGATGGAGTGTGTGTGTTTATGAGAGGGTGATGGAGTGTGTGTGTGTGTGTGTGTGTGTATGAGAGGGTGATGAAGTGTGTGTGTGTGTATATGAGAGGGTGATGAAGTGTGTGTGTATGTATGAGAGGGGGACGGAGTGTGTTTGTGTCTATGAGAGGGTGATGGAGTGTGTGTGTGTGTTTGTGTGTATGAGAGGGTGATGGAGTGTATGTGTGTGTCTGAGAGGATGGTGGAGTGTATGTGTTTGTGTGTATGAGAGGGTGATGGATTGTGTGTGTATGAGAGGGTGATGGATTGTGTGTGTGTGGGTGTGTGAATGAGAGGGTGATGGAGTGTGTGTGTCTGTGTGAGAGGATGATGGATTGTGCGTGTGTGTATGAGAGGGTGATGGAGTGTGTGTGTGTATGAGTGGGTGATGGAGTGTGTGTGTGTGTGTGTGTGTGTGTGTATGAGAGGGTGATGAAGTGTGTGTGTGTATAAGAGGGTGATGGAGTCTGTGTGTGTATGAGGGGGTGATGGAGTGTGTGTGTGTATGAGGGGGTGACGGAGTGTGTGTGTGTATGAGAGGATGATGAAGTGTGTGTCTATGTATGAGAGGGTGATGGAGTGTGTGTGTGTGTGTTTATGAGAGGGTGATGGAGTGTTTGTCTATGTATGAGAGGGGGATGGAGTGTGTATCTATGTATGAGAGGGGGATGGAGTGTGTGTGTGTGTGTATGAGAGGGTAATGGAGTGTGTGCGTATGAGAGGGTGATGGAGAGTGTGTGTGTGTGTGTGTGTGTATGAGAGGCTGATGGAGCGTGTGTGTGTGTATGAGAGGGTGATGGAGTGTGTGTGTGTGTATGAGAGGGTGACGGAGTGTGTGTGTGTGTTTGTATGAGAGGGTGATGGAGTGTGTGTCTATGTATGAGAGGGGGATGGAGTGTGTGTGTGTGTGTGTATGAGAAGGGGATGGAGTGTGTGTGTGTGTATGAGAGGGTGACGGAGTGTGTGTGTATGTATGAGAGGGGGATGGAGTGTGTGTGTGCGTGTATGAGAGGGTGATGGAGTGTGTGTGTGTGTGTGAGAGGGTGATGGAGTATGTGTGTATGTATGAGAGGGGCATGGAGTATCTGTGTGTGTGTATGAGAGGGGGATGGAGTGTGTGTGTGTATGAGAGGTTGATGGAGTGTGTGTTTGTGTGTGTATGAGAGGGTGATGGAGTGTGTGTGTATGTATGAGAGGGGGATGGAGTGTCCGTGTGTGGGTGTGTATGACAGGGTGAAGGAGTGTGTGTTTGTGTGTGTGCGTGTATGAGAGGGTGATGGAGTGTGTCTGTGTGTATGAGAGGGTGAAGTAGTGTGATTTTGTGTATGAGAGGGTGATGGAGTGTGTGTGTGTGTGTATGAGAGGGTGATGGAGTGTGTGTGTGTGTGTGTGTGTATGAGAGGGCGATGGAGTGTGTGTGTGTGTGTATGAGAGGGTGATGGAGTGTGTGTGTGTGTATGAGAGGGTGACGGAGTGTGTGTGTGTTTGTGTGTATGAGAAGGGGATGGAGTGTGTGTGTGTATGAGAGGGTGATGGAGTGTGTGTCTATGTATGAGAGGGGGATGGAGTGTGTGTCTATGTATAAGAGGGGGATGGAGTGTGTGTGTGTGTGTATGAGAGGGTGATGGAGTGTGTGTCTATGTATGAGAGGGGGATGAAGTGTGTGTGTGTTTGTGTGTATGAGAAGGGGATGGAGTGTGTGAGTGTGTGTGTGTGTATGAGAGGGTGATGGAGTGTGTGTGTGTATGAGATGGCGATGGAGTGTGTGTCTATGTATGAGAGGGGGATGGAGTGTGTGTCTATGTATGAGAGGGGGATGGAGTGCATGTGTGTGTGTGTATGAGAGGGTGATGGAGTGTGTGTGTGTATGAGAGGGTGATGGAGTGTGTGTGTGTGTGTATGAGAGGGTGATGGAGTGTGTGTGTGTATGAGAGGGTGATGGAGTGTGTGTGTATGTATTAGAGGGGGATGGAGTGTGTGTGTTTGTATGAGAGGGTGATGGAGTGTGTGTGTGTATGAGGGGGTGATGGAGTGTGTGTGTGTGTGTGTGTGAGAGGGTGATGAAGTGTGTTTGTATGTATGAGAGGGGGATGGAGTGTGTGAGTGTGTATGAGTGGGTGATGGAGTGTGTGTGTGTACGAGAGGGTGATGGAGTATGTTTGTATGTATGAGAGGGGGATGGTGTGTGTGTGTGTATGAGAGGGTGATGGAGTGTGTGTTTGTGTGTGTGTATATGAGAAGGGGATGGAGTGTGTATGTGTGTGTGTGTGCATGAGAGTTTGATGGAGTGTGTGTGTGTATGAGAGGGTGATGGTGTGTGTGTGTGTGTGTTTGTGTATGAGAGGGTGAGGAAGTGTGTGTGTGTATGAGAGGGTGATGGAGTGTGTGTGTGTGTGTGTGTGTGTATGAGAGGGTGATGAAGTGTGTGTGTGTGTGTTTATATGAGAGGGTGATGAAGTGTGTGTGTATGTATGAGAGGGGGATGGAGTGTGTGTGTGCATGAGAGGGCGATGAAGTGTGTGTGTATGTATGAGAGGGGGATGGAGTGTGTGTGGGTGTATGAGAGGGTGATGGAGTGTGTGTGTGTGTTTGTGTGTATGAGAGGGTGATGGAGTGTATGTGTGTGTCTGAGAGGATGGTGGAGTGTGTGTGTTTGTGTGTATGAGAGGGTGATGGATTGTGTGTGTATGAGAGGGTGATGGATTGTGTGTGTGTGGGTGTGTGAATGAGAGGGTGATGGAGCGTGTGTGTGTGTGTGTATGAGAGGGTGATGGAGTCTGTGTGTGTGTATGAGAGGGTGACGGAGTGTGTGTGTGTATGAGAGGGGGATGGAGTGTGTGTATGTATGAGAGGGGGATGGAGTGTGTGTGTGTGTATGAGAGGGTGATGGAGTGTGTGTGTGTGTGAGAGAGGTTGATGGGGTATGTGTGTATGTATGAGAGGGGCATTGAGTATCTGTGTGTGTTTATGAGAGGGGGATGGAGTGTCTGTGTGTATGAGAGGGTGATGGAGTCTGTGTTTGTGTCTGTGTGTAGGAGAGGGTGATTGAGTGTGTGTGTATGTATGAGAGGGGGATGGAGTGTGTGTGTGTGTGTGTGTATGAGAGGGTGAAGGAGTGTGTGTTTGTGTGAGTGCGTGTATGAGAGGGTGATGGAGTGTGTGTGTGTGTGAGAGGGTGATGGAGTATGTGTGTATGTATGAGAGTGGCATGGAGTATCTGTGTGTGTGTCTGAGAGGGGGATGGAGTGTGTGTGTGTATGAGAGGGTGATGGATTGTGTGTTTGTGTGTGTGTATGAGAGGGTGATGGAGTGTGTGTGTGTGTATGAGAGGGTGACGGACTGTGTGTGTGTTTATGAGAAGGGGATGGAGTGTGTGTGTGTATGAGAGGGTGATGGAGTGTGTGTCTATGTATGAGAGGGGGATGGAGTGTGTGTCTATTTATGAGAGGGGGATGAAGTGTGTGTGTGTGTGTGTATGAGAGGGTGATGAAGTGTGTGTGTATGAGAGGGTGTTGGAGTGTGTGTGTGTATGAGGGGGTGATGGAGAGCGTGTGTGTATGAGGGGGTGACGGAGTGTGTGTGTGTATGAGAGGGTGATGAAGTGTGTGTCTATGTATGAGAGGGTGATGGAGTGTGTGTGTGTTTGTATGAGAGGGTGATGGAGTGTGTGTGTGTATGAGAGGGTGATGGAGTATGTGTGTATGAGGGGGTGATGGAGTGTGTGTGTGTATGAGGGGGTTATGGAGTGTGTGTGTGTATGAGAGGGTGATGAAGTGTGTGTCTATGTATGAGAGGGGGATGGAGTGTGTGTGTGTGTGTTTATGAGAGGGTGATGGAGTGTTTGTCTATGTATGATAGGGGGATAGAGTGTGTGTCTATGTATGAGAGGGGGATGGAGTGTGTGTGTGTGTGTGTATGAGAGGGTGATGGAGTGTGTGTGTATGAGAGGGTGATGGAGAGTGTGTGTGTGTGTGTGTGTGTATTAGAGGGTGATGGAGCGTGTGTGTGTGTGTGTACGACAGGGTGATGGAGTGTGTGTGTGTGTATGAGAGGGTGACGGAGTGTCTGTGTGTATGTGTGTTTAAGAGGGTGATGGAGTGTGTGTCTATGTATGAGAGGGGGATGGAGTGTGTGCCTATGTATGAGAGGCGGATTGAGTGTGTGTGTGTGTGTGTATGATTGGGTGATGGACTGTGTGTCTATGTATGAGAGGGGGATGGAGTGTGTGTGTGTGTGTGTATGAGAAGGGGATGGAGTGTGTGTGTGTGTGTGTATGTGAGGGTGATGGAGTGTGTGTGTGTATGAGAGGGTGATGGAGTGTGTGTCTATGTATGAGAGGGGGATGGAGTGTGTGTCTATGTATGAGAGGGGGATGGAGTGTGTGTGTGTGTGTGTATGAGAAGGGGATGGAGTGTGTGTGTGTGTATGAGAGGTTGATGGAGTGTGTGTGTGTGTGTGTGTGTGTGTATGAGAGGGTGATGAAGTGTGTGTGTGTGTATATGAGAGGGTGATGAAGTGTGTGTGTATGTATGAGAGGGGGATGGAGTGTGTGTGTGTATGAGAGGGTGATGAAGTGTGTGTGTATGCATGAGAGGGGGATGGAGTGTGTGTGGGTGTATGAGAGGGTGATGGAGAGTGTGTGTGTGTTTGTGTGTATGAGAGGGTGATGGAGTGTATGTGTGTGTCTGAGGGGATGGTGGAGTGTGTGTGTTTGTGTGTATGAGAGGGTGATGGATTGTGTGTGTATGAGAGGGTGATGGATTGTGTGTGTGTGGGTGTGTGTATGAGAGGGTGATGGAGTGTGTGTGTCTGTGTGAGAGGTTGATGGATTGTGCGTGTGTGTGTGTATGAGAGGGTGATGGAGTGTGTGTGTGTATGAGAGGGTGATGGAGTGTGTGTGTGTGTGTGTGTGTGTATGAGAGGGTGATGAAGTGTGTGTGTATGAGAGGGTGATGGAGTGTGTGTGTGTATGAGGGGGTGATGGAGTGTGTGTGTGTATGAGGGGGTGACGGAGTGTGTGTGTGTATGAGAGGGTGATGAAGTGTGTGTCTATGTATGAGAGGGTGATGGAGTGTGTGTGTGTTTGTATGAGAGGGTGATGGAGTGTGTGTGTGTATGAGAGGGTGATGGAGTGTGTGTGTATGAGGGGGTGATGGAGTGTGTGTGTGTATGAGGGGGTGACGGAGTGTGTGTGTGTTTGTATGAGAGGGTGATGGAGTGTGTGTGTGTATGAGAGGGTGATGGAGTGTGTGTGTATGAGAGGGTGATGGAGTGTGTGTGTGTATGAGAGGGTGATGAAGTGTGTGTCTATGTATGAGAGGGGCATGGAGTCTGTGTGTGTGTGTTTATGAGAGGGTGATGGAGTGTTTGTCTATGTATGAGAGGGGGATGGAGTGTGTGTCTATGTATGAGAGGGGGATGGGTTGTGTGTGTGCGTGTATGAGAGGGGGATGGAGTGTGTGTGTATGAGAGGGTGATGGAGAGTGTTTGTGTGTGTGTGTGTGTATGAGAGAGTGATGGAGCGTGTGTGTGTGTGTGTATGAGAGGGTGATGGAGTGTTTGTGTGTGTATGAGAGGGTGACGGAGTGTGTGTGTGTATGTGTGTATAAGAGGGTGATGGAGTGTGTGTCTATGTATGAGAGGGGGATGGAGTGTGTGTCTATGTATGAGAGGGGGATGGAGTGTGTGTGTGTGTGTGTATGAGAAGGGGATGGAGTGTGTGTGTGTGTATGAGAGGGTGATGGAGTGTGTGTGTGTATGAAAGGGTGATGGAGTGTGTGTCTATGTATGAGAGGGAAATGGAGTTTGTGTCTATGTATGAGAGGGGGATGGAGTTTGTGTGTGTGTGTATTTATGAGAGGGTGATGGAATGTGTGTGTGTATGAGAGGGTGATGGAGTGTGTGTGTGTGTGTATGAGAGGGTGATGGAGTGTGTGTGCGTATGAGAGGGTGATGAAGTTTGTGTCTATGTATGAGAGGGGGCTATATTGTGTGTGTGTGTGTGTATGAGAGGGTGATGGAGTGTGTGTCTATGTATGAGAGGGGGATGGAGTGTGTGTCTATGTATGAGAGGGGGATGGAGTGTGTGTGTGTGTGTGTATGAGAGGGTGATGGATTGGGTGTGTGTATGAGAGGGTGATGGAATGTGTGTGTGTGTCTGTGTGTGTATGAGAGGGTGATGAAGTGTATGTGTATGTATGAGAGGGGGATGGAGTGTGTGTGTGTGTATGAGAGAGTGATGCAGTGTGTGTGTGTATGAGAGGGTGATGGAGTGTGTGTGTGTGTGCGTGAGAGGGTGATGAAGTGTGTGTGTATGTATGAGAGGGGCTTGGAGTATGTGTGTGTGTATGAGAGGGGGATGGAGTTTGTGTGTGCATGAGAGGGTGATGGAGTGTGTGTGTGTGTGTATGAGAGGATGGTGGAGTATGTGTGTGGGCATGAGAGTGTGATGGAGTGTATGTGTATGAGAGTGTGATGGAGTGTGTGTTTGTGTGTGTGTATATGAGAAGGGGATGGAGTGTGTGTGTGCGTATGAGAAGGAGATGGAGTGTGTGAGTGTGTGTGTGTATGAGAGGGTGATGGATTGTGTGTGTGTATGAGAGGGTGATGGAGTGTGTGTGTATGAGAGGGTGATGGATTGTGTGTGTGTATGAGAGGGTGATGGAGTGTGTGTTTTTGTGTGTGTATATGAGAAGGGGATGGAGTGTGTGCGTGTGTGTGTGTGTATGAGAGGGTGATGGAGTGTGTGTGTGTATGAGAGGGTGATGAAGTGTGTGTCTATGTATTGGAGGGGGATGGAGTGCGTGTGTGTATGAGAGGGTGATGAAGTGTGTGTCTATGTATGAGAGGGGGATGGAGTGTGTGTGTGTGGGTGTGTGTATGAGAGGGTGATGGAGTGTGTGTGTCTGTGTGAGAGGTTGATGGATTGTGCGTGTGTGTGTGTATGAGAGGGTGATGGAGTGTGTGTGTGTATGAGAGGGTGATGGAGTGTGTGTGTGTATGAGAGGGTGATGGAGTGTGTGTGTGTATGAGAGGGTGATGGAGTGTGTGTGTGTATGAGAGGGTGATGGAGTGTGTGTGTATGTATGAGAGGGGGATGGAGTGTGTGTGTTTGTATGAGAGGATGATGCAGTGTGTGTGTGTATGAGAGGGTGATGGAGTGTGTGTGTGTGTGTGTGAGCGGGTGATGAAGTGAGTGTGTATGTATGAGAGGGGGATGGAGTGTGTGAGTGTCTATGAGAGGGTGATGGAGTGTGTGTGTGTACGAGAGGGTGATGGAGTATGTGTGTATGTATGAGAGGGGCATGGAGTATGTGTGTGTGTATGAGAGGGGGATGGAGTGTGTGTGTGTATGAGAGGGTGATGGAGTGTGTGTGTGTGTGTGTGTGTATATGAGAAGGGGATGGAGTGTGTGTGTGTATGAGAGGGTGATGGAGTGTGTATGTGTGTGTGTGTGTATGCGAGTTTGATGGAGTGTGTGTGTTTATGAGAGGGTGATGGAGTGTGTGTGTGTGTGTGTGTGTATGAGAGGGTGATGAAGTGTGTGTGTGTGTATATGAGAGGGTGATGAAGTGTGTGTGTATGTATGAGAGGGGGACGGAGTGTGTGTGTGTCTATGAGAGGGTGATGGAGTGTGTGTGTGTGTTTGTGTGTATGAGAGGGTGATGGAGTGTATGTGTGTGTCTGAGAGGATGGTGGAGTCTCTGTGTTTGTGTGTTTGAGAGGGTGATGGATTGTGTGTGTATGAGAGGGTGATGGATTGTGTGTGTGTGGGTGTGTGAATGAGAGGGTGATGGAGTGTGTGTGTCTGTGTGAGAGGATGATGGATTGTGCGTGTGTGTATGAGAGGGTGATGGAGTGTGTGTGTGTATGAGAGGGTGATGGAGTGTGTGTGTGTGTGTGTGTGTGTGTATGAGAGGGTGATGAAGAGTGTGTGTGTATAAGAGGGTGATGGAGTCTGTGTGTGTATGAGGGGGTGATGGAGTGTGTGTGTGTATGAGGGGGTGACGGAGTGTGTGTGTGTATGAGAGGATGATGAAGTGTGTGTCTATGTATGAGAGGGTGATGGAGTGTGTGTGTGTGTGTTTATGAGAGGGTGATGGAGTGTTTGTCTATGTATGAGAGGGGGATGGTGTGTGTATCTATGTATGAGAGGGGGATGGAGTGTGTGTGTGTGTGTGTGTATGAGAGGGTAATGGAGTGTGTGCGTATGAGAGGGTGATGGAGAGTGTGTGTGTGTGTGTGTGTGTGTATGAGAGGGTGATGGAGCGTGTGTGTGTGTATGAGAGGGTGATGGAGTGTGTGTGTGTGTATGAGAGGGTGACGGAGTGTGTGTGTGTGTGTGTATGAGAGGGTGATGGAGTGTGTGTCTATGTATGAGAGGGGGATGGAGTGTGTGTGTGTGTGTGTATGAGAAGGGGATGGAGTGTGTGTGCGTGTATGAGAGGGTGATGGAGGGTGTGTGTATGTATGAGAGGGGGATGGAGTGTGTGTGTGCGTGTATGAGAGGGTGATGGAGTGTGTGTGTGTGTGTGAGAGGGTGATGGAGTATGTGTGTATGTATGAGAGGGGCATGGAGTATCTGTGTGTGTGTATGAGAGGGGGATGGAGTGTGTGTGTGTATGAGAGGGTGATGGAGTGTGTGTTTGTGTGTGTGTGTATGAGAGGGTGATGGAGTGTGTGTGTATGTATGAGAGGGGGATGGAGTGTCCGTGTGTGGGTGTGTATGACAGGGTGAAGGAGTGTGTGTTTGTGTGTGTGCGTGTATGAGAGGGTGATGGAGTGTGTCTGTGTGTATGAGAGGGTGAAGTAGTGTGATTTTGTGTATGAGAGGGTGATGGAGTGTGTGTGTGTGTGTATGAGAGGGTGATGGAGTGTGTGTGTGTGTGTGTGTGTATGAGAGGGTGATGGAGTGTGTGTGTGTGTGTATGAGAGGGTGATGGAGTGTGTGTGTGTGTATGAGAGGGTGACGGAGTGTGTGTGTGTTTGTGTGTATGAGAAGGGGATGGAGTGTGTGTGTGTATGAGAGGGTGATGGAGTGTGTGTCCATGTATGAGAGGGGGATGGAGTGTGTGTCTATGTTTAAGAGGGGGATGGAGTGTGTGTGTGTGTGTATGAGAGGGTGATGGAGTGTGTGTCTATGTATGAGAGGGGGATGAAGTGTGTGTGTGTGTGTGTGTATGAGAAGGGGATGGAGTGTGTGTGTGTGTGTGTGTGTGTATGAGAGGGTGATGGAGTGTGTGTGTGTATGAGAGGGTGATGGAGTGTGTGTGTGTGTGTATGAGAGGGTGATGGAGTGTGTGTGTGTATGAGAGGGTGATGGAGTGTGTGTGTATGTATGAGAGGGGGATGGAGTGTGTGTGTTTGTATGAGAGGGTGATGGAGTGTGTGTGTGTATGAGAGGGTGATGGAGTGTGTGTGTGTGTGTGTGTGAGAGGGTGATGAAGTGTGTTTGTATGTATGAGAGGGGGATGGAGTGTGTGAGTGTGTATGAGTGGGTGATGGAGTGGTGTGTGTACGAGAGGGTGATGGAGTATGTTTGTATGTATGAGAGGGGGATGGAGTGTGTGTGTGTATGAGAGGGTGATGGAGTGTGTGTTTGTGTGTGTGTATATGAGAAGGGGATGGAGTGTGTAGTGTGTGTGGTGGCATGAGAGTTTGATGGAGAGTGTGTGTGTATGAGAGGGTGATGGTGTGTGTGTGTGTGTGTTTGTGTATGAGAGGGTGATGAAGTGTGTGTGTGTATGAGAGGGTGATGGAGTGTGTGTGTGTGTGTGTGTGTATGAGAGGGTTGATGAAGTGTGTGTGTGTGTGTTTATATGAGAGGGTGATGAAGTGTGTGTGTATGTATGAGAGGGGGATGGAGTGTGTGTGTGCATGAGAGGGCGATGAAGTGTGTGTGTATGTATGAGAGGGGGATGGAGTGTGTGTGGGTGTATGAGAGGGTGATGGAGTGTGTGTGTGTTTTGTGTGTATGAGAGGGTGATGGAGTGTATGTGTGTGTCTGAGAGGATGGTGGAGTGTGTGTGTTTGTGTGTATGAGAGGGTGATGGATTGTGTGTGTATGAGAGGGTGATGGATTGTGTGTGTGTGGTGTGTGAATGAGAGGGTGATGGAGCGTGTGTGTGTGTGAGTATGAGAGGGTGATGGAGTCTGTGTGTGTGTATGAGAGGGTGACGGAGTGTGTGTGTGTATGAGAGGGGGATGGAGTGTGTGTATGTATGAGAGGGGGATGGAGTGTGTGTGTGTGTATGAGAGGGTGATGGAGTGTGTGTGTGTGTGTGAGAGGGTGATGGGGTATGTGTGTATGTATGAGAGGGGCATTGAGTATCTGTGTGTGTGTATGAGAGGGGGATGGAGTGTCTGTGTGTATGAGAGGGTGATGGAGTCTGTGTTTGTGTGTGTGTGTATGAGAGGGTGATGGAGTGTGTGTGTATGTATGAGAGGGGGATGGAGTGTGTGTGTGTGTGTGTGTATGAGAGGGTGAAGGAGTGTGTGTTTGTGTGTGTGCGTGTATGAGAGGGTGATGGAGTGTGTGTGTGTGTGTGAGAGGGTGATGGAGTATGTGTGTATGTATGAGAGGGGCATGGAGTATCTGTGTGTGTGTCTGAGAGGGGGATGGAGTGTGTGTGTGTATGAGAGGGTGATGGAGTGTGTGTTTGTGTGTGTTTATGAGAGGGTGATGGAGTGTGTGTGTGTGTATGAGAGGGTGACGGACTGTGTGTGTGTTTATGAGAAGGGGATGGAGTGTGTGTGTGTATGAGAGGGTGATGGAGTGTGTGTCTATGTATGAGAGGGGGATGGAGTGTGTGTCTATTTATGAGAGGGGGATGAAGTGTGTGTGTGTGTGTGTGAGAAGGGGATGGAGTGTGTGTGTGTGTGTGTATGAGAAGGTGAGGGAGTGTGTGTGTGTATGAGAGGGCGATGTAGTGTGTGTCTATGTGTGAGACGGGGATGGAGTGTGTGTCTATGTATGAGAGGGGGATGGAGTGTGTTTGTGTGTGTGTATGAGAGGGTGATGGAGTGTGTGTGTATGAGAGGGTGATGGAGTGTGTGTGTTTGTGTGTGTGTGTGTATGAGAGGGTGATGGAGTGTGTGTGTGCTTGAGAGGGTGATGGAGTGTGTGTGTATGTATGAGAGGTGGATGGATTGTGTGTGTTTGTATGAGAGGGTGATGGAGTGTGTGTGTGTGTGTGTGTGTGAGAGGGTGATGAAGTGTGTGTGTATGTATGAGAGGGGGATGGAGTGTGTGAGTGTGTATGAGAGGGTGATGGAGTGTGTGTGTGTACGAGAGGGTGATGGAGTATGTGTGTATGTATGAGAGGGGCATGGAGTATGTGTGTGTGTATGAGAGGGGGATGGAGTGTGTGTGTGTATGAGAGGGTGATGGAGTGTGTGATTGTGTGTGTGTATATGAGAAGGGGATGGAGTGTGTGTGTGTATGAGAGGGTGATGGAGTGTGTATGTGTGTGTGTGTATATGAGAGTTTGATGGAGTGTGTGTGTGTATGAGAGGGTGATGGAGTGTGTGTATGTGTGTGTGTGTGTGTGTATGAGAGGGTGATGAAGTGTGTGTGTGTGTATATGAGAGGGTGATGAAGTGTGTGTGTATGTATGAGAGGGGGATGGAGTGTGTGTGTGTATGAGAGGGTGATGAAGTGTGTGTGTATGTATGAGAGGGGGATGGAGTGTGTGTGGGTGTAGGAGAGGGTGATGGAGAGTGTGTGTGTGTTTGTGTGTATGAGAAGGTGATGGAGTGTATGTGTGTGTCTGAGAGGATGGTGGAGTGTGTGTGTTTGTGTGTATGAGAGGGTGATGGATTGTGTGTGTATGAGAGGGTGATGGATTGTGTGTGTGTGGTTGTGTGTATGAGAGGGTGATGGAGTGTGTGTGTCTGTGTGAGAGGTTGATGGATTGTGCGTGTGTGTGTGTATGAGAGGGTGATGGAGTGTGTGTGTGTATGAGAGGGTGATGGAGTGTTTGTGTGTGTGTGTGTGTGTGTATGAGAGGTTGATGAAGTGTGTGTGTGCATGAGAGGGTGATGGAGTGTGTGTGTGTATGAGAGGGTGATGGAGTGTGTGTGTGTATGAGGGGGTGACGGAGTGTGTCTGTGTATGAGAGGGTGATGAAGTGTGTGTCTATGTATGAGAGGGTGATGGAGTGTGTGTGTGTTTGTATGAGAGGGTGATGGAGTGTGTGTGTGTATGAGAGGGTGATGAAGTGTGTGTCTATGTATGAGAGGGGGATGGAGTGTGTGTGTGTGTGTTTATGAGAGGGTGATGGAGTGTTTGTCTATGTATGAGAGGGGGATGGAGTGTGTGTCTATGTATGGGAGGGGGATGGAGTGTGTGTGTGAGTGTATGAGAGGGTGATGGAGTGTGTGTGTCTTAGAGGGTGATGGAGCGTGTGTGTGTGTGTGTATGAGAGGGTGAGGGAGTGTGTGTGTGTGTTTGAGAGGGTGACGGAGTGTGTGTGTGCATGTGTGTATAAGAGGGTGATGGAGTGTGTGTCTATGTATGAGAGGGGGATGGAGTGTGTGCCTATGTATGAGAGGGGGATGGAGTGTGTGTGTGTGTGTGCATGAGAGGGTGATGGAGTGTGTGTCTATGTATGAGAGGGGGATGGAGTGTGTGTGTGTGTGTGTATGAGAAGCGAAAGGAGTGTGTGTGTGTGTGTGTATGAGAGGGTGATGGAGTGTGTGTGTGTATGAGAGGGTGATGGAGTGTGTGTCTATGTATGAGAGGGGGATGGAGTGTGTGTCTATGTATGAGAGGGGGATGGAGTGTGTGTGTGTGTGTGTTTATGAGACGGTGATTGAATGTGTGTGTGTATGAGAGGGTGATGGTGTGTGTGTGTGTGTGTGTTTGTGTGTATGAGAGGGTGATGGAGTGTGTGTGCGTATGAGAGGGTGATGAAGTGTGTCTCAATGTATGAAAGGGGGATGGAGTGTGTGTGTGTGTGTGTGTATGAGAAGGGGATGGAGTGTGTGTGTGTGTGTGTGTGTATGAGAGGGTGATGGAGTGTGTGTGTGTATGAGAGGGCGATGGAGTGTGTATCTATGTATGAGAGGGGGATGGAGTGTGTGTCTATGTATGAGAGGGGGATGGAGTGTGTGTGTGTGTGTGTATGAGAGGGTGATGGAGTGTGTGTGTGTATGAGAGGGTGATGGAGTGTGTGTGTGTGTGTATGAGAGGGTGATGGAGTGTGTGTTTGTATGAGAGGGTGATGGAGTGTGTGTGTATGTATGAGAGGGGGATGGAGTGTGTGTGTTTGTATGAGAGGGTGATGGAGTGTGTGTGTGTATGAGAGGGTGATGGAGTGTGTGTGTGTGTGTGTGTGAGAGGGTGATGAAGTGTGTTTGTATGTATGAGAGGGGGATGGAGTGTGTGAGTGTGTATGAGTGGGTGATGGAGTGTGTGTGTGTACGAGAGGGTGATGGAGTATGTTTGTATGTATGAGAGGGGGATGGAGTGTGTGTGTGTATGAGAGGGTGATGGAGTGTGTGTTTGTGTGTGTGTATATGAGAAGGGGATGGAGTGTGTATGTGTGTGTGTGTGCATGAGAGTTTGATGGAGAGTGTGTGTGTATGAGAGGGTGATGGTGTGTGTGTGTGTGTGTTTGTGTATGAGAGGGTGATGAAGTGTGTGTGTGTATGAGAGGGTGATGGAGTGTGTGTGTGTGTGTGTGTGTATGAGAGGGTGATGAAGTGTGTGTGTGTGTGTTTATATGAGAGGGTGATGAAGTGTGTGTGTATGTATGAGAGGGGGATGGAGTGTGTGTGTGCATGAGAGGGCGATGAAGTGTGTGTGTATGTATGAGAGGGGGATGGAGTGTGTGTGGGTGTATGAGAGGGTGATGGAGTGTGTGTGTGTGTTTGTGTGTATGAGAGGGTGATGGAGTGTATGTGTGTGTCTGAGAGGATGGTGGAGTGTGTGTGTTTGTGTGTATGAGAGGGTGATGGATTGTGTGTGTATGAGAGGGTGATGGATTGTGTGTGTGTGGGTGTGTGAATGAGAGGGTGATGGAGCGTGTGTGTGTGTGAGTATGAGAGGGTGATGGAGTCTGTGTGTGTGTATGAGAGGGTGACGGAGTGTGTGTGTGTATGAGAGGGGGATGGAGTGTGTGTATGTATGAGAGGGGGATGGAGTGTGTGTGTGTGTATGAGAGGGTGATGGAGTGTGTGTGTGTGTGTGAGAGGGTGATGGGGTATGTGTGTATGTATGAGAGGGGCATTGAGTATCTGTGTGTGTGTATGAGAGGGGGATGGAGTGTCTGTGTGTATGAGAGGGTGATGGAGTCTGTGTTTGTGTGTGTGTGTATGAGAGGGTGATGGAGTGTGTGTGTATGTATGAGAGGGGGATGGAGTGTGTGTGTGTGTGTGTGTATGAGAGGGTGAAGGAGTGTGTGTTTGTGTGTGTGCGTGTATGAGAGGGTGATGGAGTGTGTGTGTGTGTGTGAGAGGGTGATGGAGTATGTGTGTATGTATGAGAGGGGCATGGAGTATCTGTGTGTGTGTCTGAGAGGGGGATGGAGTGTGTGTGTGTATGAGAGGGTGATGGAGTGTGTGTTTGTGTGTGTTTATGAGAGGGTGATGGAGTGTGTGTGTGTGTATGAGAGGGTGACGGACTGTGTGTGTGTTTATGAGAAGGGGATGGAGTGTGTGTGTGTATGAGAGGGTGATGGAGTGTGTGTCTATGTATGAGAGGGGGATGGAGTGTGTGTCTATTTATGAGAGGGGGATGAAGTGTGTGTGTGTGTGTGTGAGAAGGGGATGGAGTGTGTGTGTGTGTGTGTATGAGAAGGTGAGGGAGTGTGTGTGTGTATGAGAGGGCGATGTAGTGTGTGTCTATGTGTGAGACGGGGATGGAGTGTGTGTCTATGTATGAGAGGGGGATGGAGTGTGTTTGTGTGTGTGTATGAGAGGGTGATGGAGTGTGTGTGTGTATGAGAGGGTGATGGAGTGTGTGTGTTTGTGTGTGTGTGTGTATGAGAGGGTGATGGAGT
>NW_027597171.1:75000-96896 GCF_964194155.1 Cetorhinus maximus | reverse complement strand
ACAGAACTAAGGAAAAATAGAGAAGGGGTGAAATATAAGCTGGTTTAAGGGGGTGGGGGGACAAGTAGAGCTGGATAGAGGGTCAGTGATAGGTGGAGATAACCAAAAGATGTCATAGACAAAAGGACAAAGAGGTGTTGAAGGTGGTGATATTATCTAAGGAATGTGCTAATTAAGGGTAGAAAGCAGGACGAGCAAGGTACAGATAGCTCTAGCGGGGACGGTGTGGGGTGAAGGGATCGAAATAGGCTAAAAGGTAGAGATAAAACAATGGGTGGAAATACATTTAAAAATAACGGAAATAGGTGGGAAAAGAAAAATCTATATAAATTATTGAAAAAAACAAAAAGGAGGGGGAAGAAACGGAAAGGGGGTGGGGATGGAGGAGAGAGTTCATGGTCTAAAACCGTTGAACTCAATATTCAGTCCGGAAGGCTGTAAAGTGCCCAGTCGGGAGATGACCAGTTGTCCAGAGCCGATGCTGGAGATGAAGCTCGGAGGCAGGCAGCTGGAGTGGGGTGGGGGCGGGATTGAACCCCGGTGTTAGCCCTCATCTCTCCACCCCAGCCAACTGGCCGCCCTCGCGGTACCCCAGCGGTTATGGCACCACGCATTACATGCCAGTTGCGGCTATGGAGAGTGGCTGGTGAAGGCTCCTATTTTGTTCTTATCCCGTGGTTGGCCGGGAACCTCTCCCGCTCTTACACAGGCTGGAAGGGTTTACCTGCTGCTACTCGACCAGTATCAGTGCGGCGAAGTCCTGAACACACGCGGAGTGAGTCCTGAACCCACAGCTGCAGCAGCAGGGCTGTTGTCCATTGTATTATGACTGACGCAGTTGCTAAAACTGAGTTATTTTAAAGTAAAAAAATCCCAGAGGGAAACTTTAAAGAACTGTCATTACCTATCATTTTAAGTGTTACATTTGAGATGCGACTCTAAAGTCAAGAATCAGACCACCAGTTCTGGAGAGGTTTTACATGAAGCTCAATGAAACCTTTTATTAATTTGCCCAAGTTAAATATATACACATGGCTGCAAATTGCTACGATCATCAAACTTTTAACAAACTCCCAAACTAATCTCCATTAAGGCAACAGCAACCCATAGGTTTAGCCAGACACCAGGCAAAGTATTTCCACCTTACAAGTTCAAAATGAGGTTATTTTCACTTTGGTTCCTGTGGGGCCAGTTGGAGGCATACAGCTGCTTTTGATCTCACATTGCCCCTGCTCTGCACACGCACAAGGCAGTGGTCTTGTTATACCTAGCACAACCCGTTGAATGTAAATTTTCATTGTATCACCAGCCTCTTCTAACAATAAAACCCTTTTCATAGTACCTATTTTATTAGTAATTTAAACGTATTGCTTGGTCTCTGCTGGCTAGGGGCCAGAATTCACCCCACTTCTTGAATTCTATTTTCAGAAACGCAAATGCACCTCTACCGCCCTGTTTATATCTCAAAACTAGTCCACATCAAAGCACCCAGACTAGCTGGCTTTAATCCAATTAAGACACACCCACAGACTAAACCTCTATTTTAAAAGAAAAATGTTTTCCAATTATGTTATGTACATTAATAGCCTTATTACAATTGCACCACAAGGTGCCCTTTTTATAAGATTCCTGCATTTATTGATCATCCATAGAACCATAGAACACTACAGCACAGAAAAATAGGCCATTCGGCCCTTCTAGTCTGTGCCAAAATATTATTCCGCTTGTCCCATTGACCTGCACCCAGTCCATAACCCTCCAGACCTCTCCCATCCATGTATCTATCCGATTTATTCTTAAAACTTAAGAGTGAGCCCGCATTTACCACGTCAGAAGGCAGCTCGCGCCACACTCTCACCCTCGGGCATTTAAGGGTCAACCTCATTGCTGTGGGTCTGGAGTTACGTGTAGGCCAGGCCAGGTAAGGAGGGCAGATTCCCTCCCCCTGAAGGACATTAGTGAACCAGATGGGCTTTTGCAACAATCGACAATGGTTTCACCGTCATCATCTGATTTTTCATTGAACCCAGGTCCCCAGAGCATTGCCCTGTGTCTCTGGATTACTAGCCCAGTGACAGTACCACTATGCCATCACCACCCCCTTGGAGTGAGTTAGAGATTCAGGCTAATGCTCTGAGGATAGGTGGGTTCAAATACCACCAGGCAGCTGGTGGAAATGGAATTAAGTGCCTGAAGATGGAATATCAAGCTGTTCCCAGTAAGGGTGACCCTCGAAACTAATCATCGATTGGCCCGAAATCCCATCTGGTTCACCAGCGTCCTTTCAGGGAAGGAGATCTGGCGTCCCCCTCACCCGGGTCTGGGCGACACGTCACTCCAGATCGACAGCAGCGTGGTAGGAAGGAACGTAGGATGCGAAGAAGACATAAGGGGTTGCGCAAAGCTAGGTTGAGTGAGCGGGGGGGCAGAAATTTGGCAGGTGGAGTATAATGTGGGAAAATTGTGCACTCGTCCACTTTGGCAGCAAGGGTAGAAGCTTACATTCCTTAGCGGCCCTCTGAAAGTGGCCGGGCAAGCCATGGAGGTCGAGGGCAATTAGGGTTGGGTTGGCCTTGCCAACACTGGGCACATCTCATGAGAGAACAAAGCAATTCTGGCACAGATGTTCCCAATATAGGGTGTGACCTGCTCACTCCAGGCGCTAGAGACGAGGAGTAGAGTCTGACTTTGGGGCAATCGATTGAGATGAGCATGACCAAGCTGTTCAGTGTGAACTAGAAGCAGGAGTTGGCCATTCTGCTCCTCGAGCCTGCTCCCCCATTCATTGAAATCCCGACTGTGGCCTCGACTCCACATTCTGCCGATCTCTTGTAACCTTTGATGCCCTTGTTAGTCAAGAATCGATCTGCATTTGCCTTATGAACATTCATTGACCCCCAGCTCCCACTGCTGTCTGGGGACGAGAGTTCCACAGACTCACAACCCTTTGAGACAGGAAAAACATGAATAAGTTCTTCTCATCTCCGTCTTCAACGGGAAATCGCTTATTTTTAAACTGCGTTCCCTCGTTCTGGTTTCTCCCACACAAGGGAAGTACCCTCTCAGCCTCCCCACCCTATCGAGCAGCCCCACCGCCACCTCAGAAACTTATATGTTTCAATAAGATCACCTCTCGTTCTTCTAAACTCCACTGGATACTTACCCAGCCCGTCCAACTGTTCCTCATAATATAACCATTGCACCCCAAGAATCAGCCACCCTCTGACGCATTTATATCTTAAACAGGGAGAGCAAAACTATGCACAGCACACTGTCGATGTGGTCTCACCAATACACTGTAGAACTGGAGCAGAACATCCTCAGATTCCATTCCACTTACAATAAACCACAACGCTCCATTTGCCTTCCCAATCGCTTGCTGTGCCTGTATACTAACTTCACCTACTTCAGGACGCCCAGATCCCTCTGTATCCTCACAGTTCTGGGACCTCTTCTCCGTCTAGGTAATGTGCTGCTTCTGTAGCCTTGCTGCCAAAGTGGATGAGTTCACGTGTCCCCACATTATACTCCACCTGCCAAATTTCGGCCCCCGCTCACTCATCCTAGCTTTGCGCATCCCTTATGTCTTCTTCACATCCTACGTTCCTTCCTACTGATTGTCCTTTACCTGTTCCTGCCAGCCTTTCCTGCTTGCAATGCATAAACATCCGTCCGAAACCACAGCCCCCACACCCCAGACAAATGGAGGCAGCAATGTGGAGGCTTTCCATCTCCCGTTGGTTGGTTCCAGAGTCATTTTTGTGATTGGCTTCCCGAAGGAGCCTCTCTCTAGGCTTTAAGCGCGTGTCATAAGAAGCGGTGTTGCATCTGATGCCAGTTTCTGCGCTCTGCCTGCTACTCGATCGCGATTGGTGGAGAGCGGGTGACCCATGTGACATCTCCTCCATTGTGGCGCTACTCAAAACACAACCACAGTTTTGACACCTTAGCACACAACGGTGTTAAGATAGGCCAACAAGGGTTGTGCCCAAAACCAATGCTTTAGCAAAGTCAGAAAACAGGAGGGGGTAGTGGAGAGGTGGGAGAGATTGAGGGGGGTGGGGCGGGGGGTGGGGGTGGGTAGGGTCATTTGGGTGCCCGGCCACGAATGGCAAGTGTGGAGGAAATTGTGGTAGCACCAGCTGTCAGAGGGGCACTGAGTTCTTGGAATGCTCCAGGAGGGTGTTGAAGAGGATAATGGCGATTTGAACAGTGCAGCCATCACTGGACCAGTAGCCATAAGACCATAGGAGCAGAAATTAGGCCATTCGGCCCATCGAGTCTGCCCCGCCATTCAATCACGGCTGATAAGTTTCTCAACCCCATTCTCCCGCCTTCTCCCCGTCACCTTTGATCCCCTTACCAATCAAGAACCTATCTATCCTCGGTCTTAAATACACTCAATGACCTGGCCTCCACAGCCTTCTGTGGCAATGAATTCCATAGATTCACCACTCTCTGGCTATAGAAGTTTCTCCTCATCTCTGTTCTAAAAGGTCTTCCCTTTACTCTGTGCCCTCGGGTCCTAGTCTCTCCTACTCATGGAAACATCTTCCCCACGTCCCACTCTATCCAGGCCTTTCAGTATTCTGTAAGTTTCAATCAGATCTACCAATCTACGCCATCGGAGGCGGGTGTTGAAGGAGAACTAATGCACCTGAATTTTTTTTTTTTAAGAAGACAGAAAATGCTGGACAAAGTCAGCAGGTCTCGCAGCACGTGTAGACAGAGAGAAAGAGAGTTAACATTTCGAGTCCGTGTGACTCTTCCTCAGTGCTCTGCATCTAATGCATCCAAAGTTGTCTAATGCCCTTTCCAACGTCAGGAAATGCAACAATTTCTTGCCAGTGGAGGGAACCAGATACTTTGATGAAAGTTCAGTTGGATTTTGAATTGGGGATGGACAGGCACTAAAGATAGGCTATTCACAATGAACTAATAGGTAATTAGCTAATAGACGTAATAGGCTATTCATAATTAATTTTAAGATAGTTTACTAATTTATTAAGAAGAAGCAGTTTAGATGAAGTAATTATCCAGGGAAATATATGTGCCGCGGCATTTCAGAGTGGTTTACTGGGGACGAGCAGATGGCTGGTGTAGAGTGTGTTCATCTCAGTAGCTGGTGATGGCAGTGTTTTGCTCACTAGCTCAAGCCTCCCTCCGTCCTCCCTCATTCTCCTCTGGTCCATCTTCCACCTGAAGAGGGAGGCTGAGCTCTGCCTCCACCACCCCTCTTCCCTTGCACGGTTTCTCTGTGATTCTCCCCACAGATGCTGCCTGGGGCCTGTCTGTCTGTCTGTCTGTCTGTCTGTCTGTCTGTCTGTCTGTCTGTCTGTCTGCCTGCCTATCTATCTATCTATCTATCTATCTATCTATCTATCTATCTATCTATCTATCTATCTATCTATCTATCTATCTATCTATCTATCTATCTATCTATCTATCTATCTATCTATCTATCTATCTATCTGTCTATCTGTCTGTCTGTCTGTCTGTCTGTCTGTCTGTCTATTTATCTGTCTATCCATCTGCCTATCCATCTGTCTATTTATCTGTCTATCCATCTGTCTATCCATCTGTCTATCCATATGTCTATTTATCTGTCTATCCATCTGTCTATCCATCTGTCTATCCATCTGTCTATCCATCTGTCTATCCATCTGTCTATCCATCTGTCTATTTATCTGTCTATCCATCTGTCTATTTATCTGTCTGTCTATTTATCTATCTGTCTATTTATCTGTCTATCAATCTGTCTATCCATCTGTCTATCTATCTGTCTATCCATCTGTCTATTTATCTGTCTATCCATCTGTCTATCAATCTGTCTATCCATCTGTCTATTTATCTGTCTATCCATCTGTCTATTTATCTGTCTATCCATCTGTCTATCAATCTGTCTATCCATCTGTCTATTTATCTGTCTATCCATCTGTCTATTTATCTGTCTATCCATCTGTCTATCCATCTGTCTATCCATCTGTCTATCAATCTGTCTATCCATCTGTCTATCCATCTGTCTATCCATCTGTCTATTTATCTGTCTATTTATCTGTCTATCCATCTGTCTATCCATCTGTCTATCTATCTGTCTATTTATGTGTCTATCCATCTGTCTATCCATCTGTCTATTTATCTGTCTATCCATCTGTCTATCCATCTGTCTATCAATCTGTCTATCCATCTGTCTATTTATCTGTCTATCCATCTGTCTATTTATCTGTCTATCCATCTGTCTATTTATCTGTCTATTTATCTGTCTATCCATCTGTCTATCCATCTGTCTATCTATCTGTCTATTTATCTGTCTATCCATCTGTCTATCTATCTGTCTATTTATCTGTCTATCCATCTATCTATCCATCTGTCTATTTATCTGTCTATTTATCTGTCTATCCATCTATCTATCCATCTGTCTATTTATCTGTCTATCCATCTGTCTATCCATCTGTCTATTTATCTGTCTATCTATCTGTCTATTTATCTGTCTATTTATCTGTCTATCCATCTGTCTATCCATCTGTCTATTTATCTGTCTATCCATCTGTCTATCCATCTGTCTATTTATCTGTCTATCTATCTGTCTATCCATCTGTCTATCCATCTGTCTATCCATCTGTCTATCCATCTGTCTATCCATCTGTCTATTTATCTGTCTATCCATCTGTCTATCCATCTTTCTATCCATCTGTCTATCCATCTGTCTATCCATCTGTCTATCCATCTATCTATCCATCTGTCTATTTATCTGTCTATCCATCTGTCTATCCATCTGTCTATCCATCTGTCTATTTATCTGTCTATCTATCTGTCTATTTATCTGTCTATCCATCTGTCTATTTATCTGTCTATCCATCTGTCTATTTATCTGTCTATTTATCTGTCTATCCATCTGTCTATCCATCTGTCTATCCATCTGTCTATTTATCTGACTATCCATCTGTCTATCTATCTGTCTATCCATCTGTCTATTTATCTGTCTATCCATCTGTCTATCCATCTGTCTATCCATCTGTCTATCTATCTGTCTATCCATCTGTCTATCCATCTGTCTATCCATCTGTCTATCCATCTGTCTATCTATCTGTCTATCCATCTGTCTATTTATCTGTCTATCCATCTGTCTATCCATCTGTCTATCCATCTGTCTATTTATCTGTCTATTCATCTGTCTATCTATCTGTCTATCCATCTCTCTATCCATCTGTCTATTTATCTGTCTATCCATCTGTCTATTTATCTGTCTATCCATCTGTGTATCCATCTGTCTATCCATCTGTCTATCCATCTGTCTATTTATCTGTCTATTTATCTGTCTATCCATCTGTCTACCTATCTGTCTAGATTTTGGATCTCTGACAATGCCCCGTTTTTTCGGCTGCTTATCCCACGTGTTTTTACCGGAATAATGCTTTTCCCCATCTGATTCCTGGTACAGATTACCTCGTGACGCCGGATATCAGTGTGAGCGGGGATTCCAGCAGGTTAATGAAAGGACAGTCCGTTGAGATCCTGTGCGAGGCACCCAACTACTTCTCGGGAGCCAAGTTCTACCTGTACAAGGACAACGACCAGAACTTCATCAGCACGACTATTGCTTCCTCGCGCCTGGTCCGCTCCCACTTCAAACTTCACCACATCACGAAAGAGGACCAAGGCAACTACTCCTGCTCGTACCAGGCAGACATCGTTGGAAAGCACTTCAACTCCTCCCGCAGTGACCCCATATACCTTACGGTGATCGGTGAGTAGCGCTGAGCACCACCGGCTGCTCTTTATTCCAAGTGGGCGTCTCTGGCTGGGTCAGGGGTTTTCCAGGATCTTGACTCTGCGACAGTGAAGGGAACGGCCGATATATTTCCAAGTCGGGATGGTGAGTGGCTCGGAGGGGAACTTCCAGGTGGTGGTGTTCCCCGTGTGTCTGCTGCCCTTGTCCTTCTAGGTGGTAGAGGTCATGGGTTTGGAAGGTGCTGTGGAAGGAGCCTTGGTGAGTTCCTGCAGTGCATCTTGTAGATGGTACACACACTGCTGCTACTGTGCGTCGGTGGTGGAGGGAGTGAATGTTTGTGGATGAGGTGCCGATCAAGCGGGACTGCTTTGTCCTGGACGGTGTCGAGCTTCTTGAGTGTTGTGGGAGCTGCACCCATCCAGGCAGGTGGGGAGTATCCCATCATAGTCCTGACTTGTTCCTTGTGGATGGTGGACAGACTTTGGGGGAGTCAGTGGGTGAGTGACTCTCCGCAGGATTCCCAGCCTCTAAGCTGCTCTTGTAGCCACAGTATTCATATGGCTGGTCCCAGTTCAGTTTCTGGTCAATGGTAACCCCCCCAGGAGGTTGTTGGTGGGGGATTCAGCGATGGTAGTGCCATTGAAAGTTCAGGGGCGATGGGCTGCACTTTCTGGTGTTGGAGATGGTCATTGCCTGGCACTTGTGTGGCGCGAGTGCTACTTGCCACTTGTCAGCACAAGTCCGGATATTGGTCCAGGTCCTGCTGCATTTGGACATGGACTGCTTCCGTACCTGAGGAATCAGACGCAGGACAGAGCAGGTAAGGACAGCAGGTTTCCTTCCCTAAAGGTATGAGTAAAGTAAGTGGGTTTCGATGACAATCATCGTGACAGAAATGATGGCAGCAGTTCAGCCATTTCATGCATTTGCAAAAACACCTTCATACCGAATTGGCTGCAGTAAGTACTGTCCAATACGTGGAACATGTATGTTAGATTGTTCGATATAGTGCCCCAATATTAATATTCGGCTGCCTTGGCATCAGCGGGAGTGAAGAGACTGAGGGGGGTGCATTAGAAAGTGTGAGCATAGGAACATATGGCCTAGGAGGCAGGAGTAAGTCCTTTGAACTTGCAACACCACTCAAAAGATCATGGTTCAACTGGTCATCTCCCACTTTCCTGTCTTCCCCCCCACCCCACCCCCCGTTAACGTTTGACCCCCTCGCATCATAAAAAACGATGTAACTCAGCCTTGAATAAATGTTAACGCCCAGCCTCCACTACCTCCTGTGGAAGAGAACTCTACTTTCTCTCAGAGAGAGGAAAAAACATCCCCTTTTCTCTGTAATTGACAGAGAGACCTTGTGTTCTTGAAACATGTTCCCTCGTTCTAGTTTCCCAGACGAAAGGAAACATTCTCCCAGTATCCACTCGCTCCAATTCCCTCAAGACCTTCCATGTTTCAATAAGATCTCCCCTCGTTCTTCTGATTTCCCATGGATCTCCGTTTAACCTTTATCCCCGGATAGTCATTAGCATAGTTGCAGACTTCAGGAGGGCAAGGCTCCTGGACCTGGTGGACCACACCCTAGGGTCCTAAAGGGAATGACTGCAGAGATAGTGGCTGGATTGGTTGCAATCTTGCAAAGCTCCACCTAGATTCTGGTAAGTCCCCAGCGGATTGGAAAGCAGAAAGTGTGAGACTTGCTGAGAAAATATATTCCGTCGAAACATTTCATCTTGCGCCCAACAGGACAGTTGCCCCGAGGAGTGCGAGATGTAAAGAATCGATAACATGTCTTTATTTTCAGCAACATGTTCAAGTTCTGTATCGCCAAACGGCTATCTGTAACACAACTAATACGGAAAGGAGGGAGGCTGAGAGCAGGGAACTGCAGGCCAGTTAGTCTTAACAGCTGGGGAAATGCGAAATCCATGACTGAGTAGGCACGCCTTTAGATAATCATAATGCAATCCGGGAGAATCAACAAGATTTTGCGAAAGGGAGATAGTTTTTGAAAAACGAATTGGAGCACTTTAAGGATGTAACAAACAGGGGCGGTAAAGGGGAACCAGTAGATGTGGTGACCTTGGATTTTGATAATGTGCCCGATAAAGAGCGCAATATAAAAGACCATGGGGGCAGAGGGTGATATATTAGCATGGATAGGAGATTGGCTGACTAACAGGAAACAAGGGAGTCCGGACAAATGGACCATTTTCTGGTTGTCAAACCATAACTCGTGGAGCACCGCAGGGATCGTTGCTGGGGCCTCAGCTATTTACAATCGATATGAATGACTTGGATGGAGGGACTGACTGTATTGCAGCCAAAGCTGCTGAGGTTAAAAACAGACTGAAACGAAAAGTCTGCGAGGGTTAGGTGAGTGGGCAAGACATTGGCAAACGGAGTACAAAGTGAGGTTGTCCATTTTAGAAGCAGAATGGAGAAGCAAAACATTACCAAAATAGAGAGAGGTCGCAGAATGCTACTGTACAGAGGGAACTTGGTTTCCTAGTCCGTGAATCACACAAGGTTAGCATGCAGCTATAGCAGATAGGAAGTCAACGGGAAGGCCAGCAGTTATTGACCGAATTGCTCACACCGCTGTCAGAGACGGAGTTCCAGGATTTTGACCCAGCGGCAGTGAAGGAACGGCTGATTATATATCCAAGTCAGGATGGTGAGTGGCTTGGAGGGGGACTTCCAGGTGGTGGTGTTCCCCATGTGTCTGTTGCCCTTGTCCTTCTCGATGGGATTGGAAGCTGCTGCCTCAGGAGCCTTGGTGGGTTCCTGCAGCACATCTCGTAGACGTTGAGGGTTGGGGATTCGGCGATGGTCACGTCATTGAATGTCAAGGGGCGATGGTTAGATTCTCTCTTGTTGGTGATGGTCATTGCCTGGCACTGATGTGGCAACAAATGTTACTTGCCCTTTATTGCAAGGGGGAATGAGATATAAATGTCGGGAAGTTTTGGTATAACAGTACAGGGCGTTGGTGAGACCACACCTGGAGTATTGTGTACAGCCTTGGTCTCCTTGCCTGAGGACGGGTATACTTACATTGGGAGCAGTGCAGAGAATTTTCACTAGGCTGCTTTCTGGGATGAAAGGGTTGTCTTATGAGGAAAGCTGGAGCACGTTGGGCCTATACTCATTGGGTTTTAGAAGAATGAGAGGTGATCTGTTTGATGCACATGGTATCCTGCGGGGGCATTGACAAGGTAGACACCGGGAGGTTTTTGCCTCCCGCGGGGGTGTCGAGAAGCAGGGGGCACGGTTTAACATTAACGGGTCTCCCATTTAAGACGGAGGTGAGGAGGAATTGCTTCTCTCAGTTAGTCTCTGGAATTCTCTTCCCCAGAGGGCACAGGAGGCTGGTTGACTGAATATATCCAACGCTGAGTTAGACCAGATTTTTGGATGGCAAGAGAGTCAAGCATCATTGGGGGGTGGGTGGGGGGAGGGCGGGGGGTGTGGTGGTGTGAGGGGGGCAGGCAGGAAAACGGAGTTAAGGCCACAAGCGGATCAGCCATGAAGTAGGCTCGATGGACCGAATGGCCTGCTCTGTTTCCAGTTCTTGCCTTCTTGATGATGAAGGGTGAATTGCGCAGACGGATGGAAGATGGGATCGAATTTGGAGACGTGTTCGGTGCTGCGGTTGGGAGGGACTAACACAGGAAGACAATATATGATGAATTGTACGAGGCTGAGCGCCTGGTGGGAGGATACACCTTGCTGGTCAAATTCACGTACCTTTGAAGGTGGCCCATTGTGTTGATAAAGCAATTGAAAGCAAATATGGGTCGCATAGGTAATAGGGGCAGGAGGAGGCCATTCTGCCCCTTGAGCTTGTTCTGCCGTTCAACTAGGTCAGGGCTGATCATCTACCTGAACACAATTGCCCCGCATTAATCCCATATCCATTGATGTCATTGGTACCTGGACATCTATCAACCTCTGCCTTGAACATACTCGATGACTGAGCTTCCTCAGCCCTCTGGGGTAGAGAATTCTAATGGCTTACCACCCCCCCGAGTGAAGAAATTCACCTACATCTCAATCCTAACGGCCAACCCCTTGTTCTGAGACTGTGTCCCCTGGTTCTAGACACCCGCCCTCCCTAGCAAAGAGGGAATCATCCTTCCTGCATCATTGAATGTGTTAAGTGTGTTAGTATAGCGTGTTGAACTGCTATTACCGCATTCTGCTATCTTACCTTTACGCGCTATCAGCACCTTCTTTAGCCTTTAACACTCCCTTTGCGTTGCGTCCATGACATCTTTATCAATATGTCCTGAGCTCCCCCCTTGATCCCTGTAAGAATGTTGGGTCCCTCAATGAGAACACCTCTCGCTTCGAAACCCTATGGAGCACATGCGCCGACTCCTCAATCTCTCCTTACGAGGCAATCCCGCCATCCCAGGAATTCGTCCGGTGGCCCCTCGGCCCCACTCCCTCGATGGCAATTACATCCTTCATAAGAAGTGTTGAGATGAGCGCTTGAAAAGCCGTAGCAGGTGCTGGAAAAATGGGGTTAGAATAGTTAGGTGCATGATGGCTGGCATGGACATGATGGGCTGAAGGGCCTGCTTCTGTGCTACATAACTCGATGATAAGGAAGCCAAAGCTCTAGGCAATACTCCAGGTGTGGTCAAGCCAAGACACAATTGTGTCTCTGCACAAATGCAGCAAAACATCTGCAATTGCGACTCGAATCTTCTTGTGATAAAGACCAACATGCCAATTCCCTTCCTCAGTCCCCTTACTTGCACCGTACTTCCTGTCATATAGTGACCAGAACTGTCTCCAGTACTCTAGTTGCAGTATAACTCGTGTTTTCCACCCCACCCAACTTCTGTACTAGGGATAAGGCGAAATAGGGGCAGATTTTGGATTCATCTCAGTCAGAGCTGCCCATCCCTTGAACATTTCAAGCAACCATACTGTAGGAGTCACATGTAGGCCAAACCCAAAGCGCATGTCCTTCCCTAAAGGCTATTAGGATTTTGCAACAATTGCTGATAGACGGTTAACAGCAACGAGGCCAGCTTTAGAATTGCAGATTTATTAGTTGAGTATCAATCCCCACTGGCTGCTGGTGAACTCACGTCCACCAGACCACTAGCCTGGGACTTTGGGATTACTAGCCCAGTGATGTTACCGTTACACCACCATCTCCCCAGAGGGCTAATTTCCAACTGGCCGGGCTAATGTGTTTCCTCTCTTGCAGATGACGTGGCACTCCGCTTAGTCAACGGAGAGAACGACTGCTCGGGCACCGTTCAGGTGTACTACAACGCAACCTGGGGTTCGGTGTGCGGCGAATTCTGGGGCATCACGGACGTGCAGGTGGTCTGCAGGCAGCTTGGCTGCGGTTTTGCCAAGGGGCAAATGGACCCCTCGCAGTTCGCCGACATCCAGAAACCCATCTGGCTGAGCATGGTCCAGTGCAGCGGCGCCGAGGCCCACCTGTGGGTCTGTCCGGCGAGAGCCTGGATCAGCGGGATCAGCTGCGATCGATTGAACGGGGCTACTGCCACGTGCTCTGGTAATGCCCGCGCGTACAGGGTCGTTTTTGCCTTTTCCTGCTCCCAGTATTAAAATGAATCGAGCACATGCACACACATACACATAACACTCCCAGCGATGCCTGCTTAGTTCCGACACTGCCAACAGACCTCAGGAACCATGTAATGCATTGGAAATTAAAATTCCCTCAAAAGTTGCCCATAATGCGAATTCTACAAAAAAAAAACTTACAGAATATATTTCAGCAAAACTGGAGTCCAGGAGTCATTGAATCCATCCACCCAGCATCATTTTATATCCACAGTCATACTCAGCCACTGCAGATGCTTATGTACATACGTAAGCAGTGTTATTTTACACAAGTTCCTGTGCGCGAGTGTCTACACTTGCCCTTTAAGCGTGCTGGGCCGCTAGTCACTAGCGATGGTGCGGAATGTACAATCTGGGCGGGCGAATGGAGTGGCGGATGTGCTGGGGGTGGGGGTGAGGTCCGGTTCCCCTTCCAAGTCACTCGCCCTCGAACGATATCGGCCGTCCCCTTCGCTGCCTCTGGGTCCAGACCCTGGACTTCCCTCCCTCCCTCCCTCACCGCGCTGAGGGTGTGTACTCACGCCCCCGCAGAGGCTCCAGAAGGCAACTCACCAGCACCTTCTCAAGGCCCTGCGAGAGACGGGCAACAAAGCGCTAAACCCGGCCAGCGACAGCCGCACCCCATGAACGAAAATGCAAAAAAGTTGGGGGGTGGGGTGCAGGTCTGCTCAACGCTGGGACGGTCTTGATAGGCCGAATGCTCCCCCCCACCCCGCCCCAGCTCGGGTTGTTTTGTGTGTGCGCGAAACCGTCTCCTGGGGTCCACCCTTGATTCACCCCTTGAACATAAAGCTGGGGTCTTGGGGGTTGGGGGTGGGGATCGGTCAGTTTTCAGGCAATGGGAATTGGTCAATATCTACGAGGGAGACATGGAAGTATCTCTCCGGGGTTAGAGAGGGAGACAGACGATCGGCAATATGCGTGGAGAGAATGAGCAAGTCCCGGAGAGATCGGAGGATCACAGAATCACACACACAGTGCAGAAGAGGCCCTTCGGCCCATCGAGTCTGCACCGACACGTGAGAAACACCTGACCTACCTACCTAATCCCATTTACCAGCACTTGGCCCATAGCCTTGAATGTTATGACGTGGCAAGTGCTCGTTCAGGTACTTTTTAAAGGATGTGAGGCTAACCCGCCTCCACCACCCTCCCAGGCAGCGCATTCCAGACCGTCACCACCCTCTGGGTAAATAAGTTTTTCCTCACATCCCCCCTAAACCTCCTGCTCCTCACCTTGAACTTATGCCCCCTTGTGACTGACCCCTCAGCTAAGGAGAACAGCTGCTCCCTATCCATCCTGTCCATGCCCCTCATAATCTTGTACACCTCGATCAGGTCGCCCCTCAGTCTTCTCTGCTTCAACGAAAACAACCCAAGTCTATCTACCCTCTCTTCATAACTTAAATGTTTCATCCCAGGCAACATCCTGGCGAATCTCCTCTGCATCCCCTCCAGTGCAATCACATCCTTCCTATAATGTGGCGACCAGAACTGCACCCGGTACTCCAGCTGTGGCCTCACCGAGGTTCTATACAACTCCAACATGACCTCCCTACTTTTGTAATCTATGCCTCGATTGATAAAGGCAAGTGCTGCATATTCTTTTTTCACCACCCCACTAACATATCCCTCTGCCTTCAGAGATCTATGGACACACATGTCAAGGTCCCTTTGTTCCTGTGAACTTCCTAGTGTCATGCCGTTCATTGAATACTTCTTTGTCAAATTACTCCTTCCAAAGTGTATCACCTCACACTTTTCAGGGTTAAATTCCATCTGCCATTTATCGGCCTGAGATGGCGGCATAGTGATAATATCAGTGGACCCGTGATACAGGGGCCTCAGGCTAATGTGCAAGGGACATGGGTTATACAGACTGATCCTCAACCCCCACCTCCCTCCACCACCCCCCCAACCCAATTTAAGCATGGGAGAAGCTAAGGAGTCAACCCTACATGAACTACCTAGACCGTTCCAAGCAATTGAACCCAGGCAGTTGGCGGCCTAATGGTCATCTCACTAGTCATGTGACTAGTTGAGTTAAGTGATGTGGAGGGTAGGCAGGCTTTGGGGAGTCAGGAGAGGAGTTACTCGCCACAGAATTCCCAGCCTCTGACCTGCTCTTGTAGGCACAGGGACATAGGGATGCAGGAACAGGAGTGGGCTATTCAGCCCATCGAGCCTGTTCCTGCGATGTGCTGGCCCTGGAGAGGGTCCAGAGGAGGTTCACGAGAATGATCCCAGGAATGAAAGGCTTAACATGTGAGGAATGTTTGAGGACTCTGGGTCTATACTCGATGGAGTTTAGAAGGATGAGGGGGGATCTGATTGAAAATTACAGAATACTGAAAGGCCTGGATAGAGTGGACGTGGGGAAGATGTTTCCATTAGCAGGAGAGACCAGGACCCGAGGACACAGCCTCAGAGTAAAGGGAAGACCTTTTAGAACAGAGATGAGGAGAAACTTCTTTCGCTAGAGTGTGGGTGAATCTATGGAATTCATTGCCACAGAAGGCTGTGAAGGCCAGGTCATTGAGTGTATTTAAGACCGAGATAGATAGGTTCTTGATTGGTAAGGGGATCAAAGTTACGGGGAGAAGGCGGGAGAATGGGGTTGAGAAACCTATCAGCCATGATTGAATGGCGGAGCAGACTCGATGGGCCGATTGGCCTAATTTCTGCTCCTAGGTCTTATGTCCATCATTGGATTATCTCATGGCTGATCATCTACCTCTCCGCCACTTTCCCACACTATCTTCATAAGCATCGATGTCATTAGTCTCCAGATGTTCACTCTTGATCGTGGCCAATGATTGAGCTTCCACAACCCTCTTGGCTGGGAATCCCAAAGATTCACCCCCCACCCCATCTGAGTGAAGAAATCCTTCCTCACCCCAGCCCATTACCCTGACATTCGGTCCCCCCCAGTTCTAGGCTCACCAGCCAAATTGTGCATCCAACCTTCATCCACCCTGTCACGCCCTGTAAGATTTTCCTAGGTTTGAGTGAGGCTACCCCTCATCCTTCGGAACTCCAGGGAATACAGACCCTGTCCCCCCCCAGTCTCTCCTCATAAGAAATCCCAACACCCCAGTGATTAATCTGGTGTACCTCCATTGTGCAGGATTTATGTGGGGGTGGGGTTCAGCTCAGTTTCTGGTCAATGGTAACCACCCTCACCCCCAGGATGTTGATAGTTGGTAACTCAGCGATGGTAATGGTATTGAATGCCAAGGGGAGATGGTTAGATTCGCTCTTGTTGGAGATGGCCATTGCCTGGCACTTGGGCGGCCTGAAGGTTACTTGCCACTGGTCAGCCCAAGCCTGAATGTTGTCCAAGTTTTGATGGAGATCGGCACGGGGGTTTGGGGCTAGAAAACTGAGGCGCCATTTTGTCACTTGCACGGCCGGGAAATGGCGCAATTTTCCCATCTAAGACCTCTTGGACACCTTGCAGTAACGTCCCTCTGCATTGGATGATGCTGGCAGCTAGCACAGGGTGATTCTTTGGAATTCTCTACCCCAGAGGGCTGTGGAAACTCAGTCAGTGAGTTTCGAGAGAGAAGTCGATGGGTTTCTGGGGACCAGTGACGTCAAGGGATATGGAGGTATCGCGGGAAAGTGGCGGAGAGGTCGATGACCTGCCAGGAGCCAATTCAATGGCGGAGAAGGCTCGATGGGCTGAATGGCCCACCCCTGTCCCTGTGTCCCTCTGTCCCTGTGTCTACAAGAGCAGGTCAGAGGCTGGGAATTGTGCAGCGAGTAACTCACCTCCTGACTCTTCCCCAAAGCTTACCTGCCTCCTACATCACTTAACTCAATTGGTTGCATGACTAGTGAGTGGAGCAGAAGGCCACCATCGGCCTGGGTTCAGTTGCTTGGCATCATAAGAGACCATAAGACATAGGAGCAGAAATTAGGCCATTCGGCCCATTGAGTCTGCTCCGCCATTCAATCATGGCTGATAAGTTTCTCAACCCCATTCTCCCGCCTTCTCCCTGTAACCTTTGATCCCCTTACCAATCAAGAACCTATCTATCTCGCTCTTGAATACACTCAATGACCTGGCCTCCACAGCCTTCTGTGGCAATGAATTCCATAGATTCACCACTCTCTGGCTAAAGAAGTTTCTCCTCATCTCTGTTCTAAAAGGTCTTCCCTTTACTCTGAGGCTGTGCCCTCGGATCCTAGTCTCTCCTACTCATGGAAGCATCTTCCCCACGTCCACTCTATCCAGGCCTTTCAGTATTCTGTAAGTTTCAATCAGATCCCCCCCCTCATCCTTCTAAACTCAATCGAGTATAGACCCAGAGTCCTCAAACGTTCCTCATAGGTTAAGCCTTTCATTCCTGGGATCGTTCTCGTGAACCTCCTCTGGGACCCTCTCCAGGGCCAGCACTACCTTCCTGAGATACAGAGGCCCAGAATTGCTCACAATATTCCAAATGTGGTCTGACCAGTCGAGTTCGTTCACGCAGAACGCGCAGAATGTCCGATTGGCAAATGGAGGACTGTCCGCCAGTGTGGCAAGGAAGGCCTTCAGTGGTCAAAAGCAAGTCTTTTAGAAGAAACCAAGTCTTGTTTTCTGTCGCCACAGCTCAGCCACCTCCGCCGACGTTGGCAGTATCTGGAAATGGTCTATTCTTCAAGGAAGACACCATCAAGTTTGTGTGTGGGGCGTCTTCCCTGTACAAGGGTGCGCAAATGGCCCTATACAAAATGGGCGAAGAGACGCCAGTCTTAACGGGCGTGATCTCCTCCAGTCAGGGCAACGTGAAGTTCGATCTCGAGCACATTAACAAGAGCCACGAGGGGACCTACTGGTGCAACTACCAGTTGGAGGTGGCGGAGCTGGTCTTTGCGTCCGAGGACAGCGCATTGGTGGAGATCGCAGTCGTAGGTAAGGCCGGCTTTCAGGTGAAAAGAGAGACACGTCGAATCTTTGCACCTTTGCACTCATCAGGACACTTCGCATTACAAGTGCGGGGGTGGGGGGAGTGGGGAAACAACAATTCGTACCGCATGTGAAGAGTGTGCCGATTGGTTGGCACGTGGGCTCTGATTGGTAGAGAGGCGTTGCCGTGGAGGGCGCCCCAGTGTTGGTGACTGACAGTTAACTGTCGAGTGTTGCTTGAAATTTAAACCAGGCAGCTTGATCCTGATTGGTCAAGGCGACGCCCGAGGAATGAGTCAGTGAATGGCTGTCACTTAGTTCGTCTAGCGTTGTTTGCCTGGCCCACTAGTGCTCCCAATTCGCAGGTACAGGTGCCACGTTATCAGCGAGCTAATCCATTGAACCGAATAAATGCTTTTTAAAGAAATATAATTCGTTTCCCATCCTTGGAGTTGTCTGCAATGGGCTATGGAACATGCCGAATGGTATAGACCCTCCGATGACTCTTTTTATCGTGTGTGTTTGGATCGTCAATGTTGCAGTGTTTGTTTTCCCCACTCGACAGAAAATGCTAAACTTCGGCTTGTGGATGGACCCACCTCCTGCTCCGGTAGAGTCGAAGCTTTCTACAATGGCACCTGGGGAACCATCTGCGATTTCGGGTGGGACATTGTCGACGCCCAGGTGGTGTGCCACCAGGTGGGCTGCGGGTTTGGCCAATCGGCCACTCCCGGCGGCCACTTCGGAGAAGGGGCAGGGCCAATCCTGCTGGAGAACGTCCGCTGCAATGGGACGGAGAAGTTCCTGTGGTCCTGCCCGTCGCAGGTCATCATGCCCCGGACCTGTCGCCAGAATAATGACGCGGGCGTGATCTGTTCAGGTAAGGATTTGGCCGGACGATGTCCTTCTGTTGAATGGGAAGTGCCGACAAGGCCAAGGAAGTGGGGGCCCGGATCCTGCGGACGCTGGGAAAACCTGAACTAAAAACGGAAAAGGCTGGGAAATAATTTTAAACAAAAATCTCCGCTGGCGGGAGAGACGGAGTTAACGTTTTGAGTCGGTGTGAATCTCCTTCGTAGCCAGAGAGAAGTAGAAATGTGATGGATTTCACGCTCTGTGGCAAGTGGAGAGAGATAGAAGGTCAGGGATAGGTGGGCGCTCATGATAGATCGATAAAGATGTCATGGGCTCAATAGAAAGAGGGCGTTAAAGACTAAAGAAGGTGCGGATAGCGGCGTGAAGGTAAGATAGCAGAATGTGGCAACAGCAGGTTAACAGGTTATGCTAACGCTATTGAGTTTGGATCATGTGTTGAAATTCACTGTTCAAGTCCACACACGAATATTGGCCACTTACATCAGATATAGGAGGGAGGCTGGTGCCTTTTGTTTCATTCGTTCTCAGGGTGTGGGCATTACTGGCAATGCCACCATTTATCACCCATCCCTCATTGACCTGAAAAAGGTTAACTGGGTGGTTTCCAGGGCCATTTCTGAGGGGCAGTTAAATTCAACCATCTTCATGTGGATCTGGAGTCATGTATAAGTCATGAAGACCAAGCAAGAATGAGACTGGCCTTCTTCCCCAATTGAGAGTGTGGCACGGACACAGATGTGCTGTCATCCTGAGAGACCCAACGGTTCCAGTACAATTATACCAAACAACTCAGCACTCCCACAAATCTGCTGGAGGGCAGATGCAGACCTGAGTGAAGACCCTATCTAATTGGACTAAAATCGGTCAGAGGACCAAGGACATGGGTCAGTGCCATTTATTACTGGATACCTTGAGATATATACAGCCTGGCTTATCATTCCAATCAGAAAATTGCAGAGTTATTGACATTAGTTTGTTGCAATGAGTGGCATAAAGGTAAGGAGGCAGAATGTCTTAATAGTGTTAATGTAATGTGTTAATCTGCTCTTGACACATTCTGCGATCTTACCTTTATTCCACTATCAGCATCTCCTTTAGCCTTTAAGACTCCCTATTGCAAATATGGTATCATTGTCACTCTCTCCTTAGCCCCCACCTATCCCCGAATTCTATTTTGCAGTATCTCCTCTTAAATAGTGTAAAACCCATCACATTTCTACTTCTACTTAGCTCTGAAGATGAGTCATGCTGACTGAAAATGTTAACTCTGTTTCTCTCTCCACATATGCTGCCAGACCTGCTGAGTTTCTCCAGCATTTTCTGTATCTGTTGCTTGACAACACTTCGGTTCAATGTCAGTGATCCCTTTTCACATGGTTCAGTACATGGGGAACACCACCACCTGGAAGTTCCCCTCCGAGCCACTCACCATCCTGACTTGGAAATATATCGGCCGTTCCTTCACTGTCGATGGGTCAAAATCCTGGAACTCCCTCCCTAACAGCACTGTGGGTGTACCTACGCCACACGGGGACAAAATCCTGGATCTCCCTCCCTAACAGCACTGTGGGTGTACCTACACCACACAGGACAAAATCCTGGAACTCCCTCCCTAACAGCACTGTGGGTGTACCTACACCACACAGGACAAAATCCTGGAACTCCCTCCCTAACAGCACTGTGGGTGTACCTACACCACAGGGGACAAAATCCTGGAACTCCCTCCCTAACAGCACTGTGGGTGTACCTACACCACAGGGGACAAAATCCTGGAACTCCCTCCCTAACAGCACTGTGGGTGTACCTACACCACACGGACAAAATCCTGGAACTCCCTCCCTAACAGCACTGTGGGTGTACCTACACCACGCGGACTGGTTCAAGAAGGCAGCTCACCCACCACCTTCTCAAGGGGCAACCAGGGACGGGCAATAGAAATGCTGGGCCCGGCCAGCGAAGCCCGCGTCCCGTGAAAGATCGAGAAAACAATCTCCGCCCTAAATGGGCGACCCTTTGTGTTTACCGAGTGCCTCCTCTCCCATGAGGGGGAGAAACCTCCTCTCAGCATCTGCCCTGTCAGGTCCCCTCAGGATCTTCCACATTTGTCGACCCCTGTGACCTGAGGGCTTTGGGGGCAAATGTTTTATTCACGATGTTTTCTTTTGACCCAGAGCAGCTTCAAAGCCCAGAAATCGCCGTGTTAAGGACCTCCAGTATATTCGCACAAGGGGAGTCCCTCCGAATCCAATGTGCCTCGCCCAGTTACCACCTCGGGGCCTCCTTCTACCTGCAGAAGGTCGGCGAGGCCTCCTACACCAGCTCCCTGGAGGCGGAAGCCGAGTACTCGAACGTCACCTTCGTGGTCCGGAACGTCAACCTGAGCCAGAGCGGCTTTTACACGTGCATGTACCAGCTGGAGAGGCGGGGTCAGCGCTACAATTCCACCCTGAGCGACAGGGCCAGGGTCACGGTGATCGGTAAGTGGCCACGTCGGGGGTCGAGCCGGGAGGCGCCCCGGGGCTGGGATTGCCGCCTGGGCCTGGGCCGTGGCGCGGAGACGGGGCGCCCGCCATTGACAGCAGCGCCTGAATCCCTGCTCCGGTCAGCTCGAGGGGACCAGGTTTAGGTTGGGGTGGACCACGGGCGACAGCGGCCGATTTGGAATGACGCCGGTTGGGTTAGATTCGGGAAGTGGCGGCACTTGTGAATGCCTCTCACAGAAACGTACGCGCACACACAGACACGCACACACACACACACACACAC